>NW_006494610.1:10446315-10447326 GCF_000325575.1 Pteropus alecto
GGAAGGAAGGAAGGAAGGAAGGAAGGAAGGAAGGAAGGAAGGAAGGAAGGAAGGAAGGAAGGAAGGAAGGAAAGCCCATTTTGATCTTCATTAACTAACCTTGATTAAAGAAACTCTGTATCACTTTATCTCTGACCTCAGATAATGTTCCCCACACCCTATTTAAAATTACAAACATGAATTAAACATCTCTTGGCTTTCAAAGTGCAAAGGAAAGAAAATCATCATCGAAATATATGAAGACCTGTGGTCTTCAACTTTTTATTACAAATATGAACCACACATCCATTCCATATTCTTAACAATATATATTATTTAAAATATTTCTCTGATCTTTTCCCAAAGAGAAAAGCCCATAGCAAATGTTCCCAGTGCAATAATTCACCTCCTGAATCCTCGTTTTTAATCAAAATGGCAGAGTACTGATCAAACCAATCAGATATTATGCAATAGGCATACAACAAATGAAGGCCCTAGAAATAGATATCATTAAGTGAAAATAGAATCAGCCTCTAGTTCTATACTCTGATTTATAATTAGTGTTCAATCTTTCTCACCATAAACTCTTTATAGTGGAAAAACTTAAAACACTTGTACTTTTATCAGGCAATGTTTCAGTGTTACAAAAACAAAATATATTGTACACTTTATAGAGGATTTTTTTGAAGCTTTATTTTTTTTTCCATTTGAGACAAAGTAGATCTGAGAGAATATGAAGTCTGTGCAAAGTTATCATATGAATATACACGAAAGCAGCTGGACAAGAGATGGGAACTTTGTGATACGACTTTAGGGTGACTGCAACTCCATTTATAATCATCTTATATTTTTTTGTTTGTTCAATCATTACACATATATATCCTAGTGATTAGATATCTTTAAGTGTTTGGTTAAACAGGATGTGGCCAATACATATTATTAGTAGGTGCACTGATTTATTTATATTAGTCGAGCAAAATTGACTGGAAAAAAAACTGTTTTAAATTACATTTTAGGTTAAGACATTTTCAA
>NW_006494610.1:10447366-10466926 GCF_000325575.1 Pteropus alecto
CTCTTTCTCAAACACCAGTGATTTTCCTAATATTTTCATGGACTTGGAAAATAAAGAGCTTAGTTCTAGGCAGAAAGATAAACTAGAAATCTCTAAATCCATTTTAATTTGACTCATATCTGAATTGAATAATAATAAGTATAATTTGTAAATTACCTCCTACATTGACTATGTTTTATGGCTTTCCACAAATATCAAAGGCATATTTCATAACAACTCAAATGAGCAAACACAGATTTGAAAGTGAAACAATTTGTCAACAAGAGAATCTTTATCTCTTTACATTAAATGGCAAATGTGATAGAAACAGAGTATAGTCAAATGTAACCTGATCTGAAACTGTTCTGTCAACTTCATTAAATGGCAAAACAAATAGGTTCTTTGCTTAGCTTACTGGATCATACATATTTTTTTATTGCCTGGCTTTTATTCTCAGCAAGAGAAGGCAATTTATAGCACAATGCATAAATGGAATCATTTTAGGTTCAAGGGATTTGCTTCATAATTTATTTTTTCCCCCATGGTACATGATGATTTTTTTAATAATGTAGTCTTTTATTTAAACAATTTTTCCTATTTCCCTCACCTCTTTCCACTTTCCCTTTGGCAACCATCAGTTTTTCCTCTGTATTTATGGGTCTGTTTCTGTTATGTTTTGCTTATTCCTTTGTTTTGTTTTGTTAGATTACACATATAAGTGAAATCATATGGTATTTATCCATTTATGCCTGATTTATTTCACTTAGCATAATACCCTTTAGGTCCATCCATGTTGTCACAAATGTCAAGATTCCATTCCTTTTTGTTGCTAATATTCCATTGTATCTATGTGCCACATCTTCTTTATTCATTTATCTGTCAATGGACACCTAGGTTGCTTTCATCTTGGTTATTGTAAATAATGCTGCAATGAACAAATGGGTGCATATATGTTTTCAAATTAGTGTTGTTGTTTTTTTCTTCAGATAAATACCCAGAAATAGAATAACTGGGTCATATGGCAGCTTTGTTTTTTTTATTTTTTTGAGGACTCTCCATACTGTTTTTCATAGTGGCTGCACCAACTTAAAACCCTACCAACAGTGTATGTTTCCCCTTTCTCCACATCTTCGTCTGCACTTGTTATTTGTTGATGTTTTGATGGTAGCCATTCTGACAGATGTGATGTGATATATCATAATTTCTATTTAATTAAAATTAACTCCTTGTCTAGTGTGAAATTAATAATTTTTCTTTTATAATTTCTCTTTTCAAATAGGGGGCTTGTATTCTTTTGTGTCCATGTGGCCTAATTTTCTGAAATTTAGCTATTTTGATACAGCAGATATGGGAAGATTTCAGTAAGTTAAATTAATTTCCTGGAATGCTAATCCTTAATGACCTAGTTATAGAGAGTTGTTTTTCTTTGACATTCAGACAAAAAAAGAAATTTAACCAAAAGATGCCCAACTGTTATGTGTTATTATAAAAATAACTTAAGATAGTGACTTTCTGTTTTGTGAGGAACCTTGATACATATTAACTGGATGAAGTAACAAAACTGCAAAATAAAATTCCAAATAAAAGAATAAACCTAATACACAATATCAAAAGAAGATTTTATTATGTAAGCACAGCCTTGACAAACTCATTTGGTTTCATAGATATAGCTTATTAGAAACATGAAAATAATTTCTTATGACTTTACTGTAGTGGAAAGCATTACTAATATATATATGTATATTCTCTGAAGATAAACTTAAAGATAAACTTAAAGGCACTTGGTGCACAATTTAAGGATTTCTGGATTAAACTGGTTAAGGCAGGCTAATAGTGAATTCTTATTAGTTTCTCTCCTAACTTCCTAAAGAAATGAACTTATATAGATAAAGGAGATGAAATCTTTTAATAGTCCTATAAGAAGGGGTGAACAGGTATAGATTTTTCTATAGAAAAATCTTTAGAGAAAAATATTTAGAGTATATCTCACAGTTCAAAAAATTAATTCATCATTTAAGGGTAAGAGGACAGGAGAAGGGCAATGCAGACACATACTAAGAAAAGAGAAGTAGTAATTTAAAGACATAAAAACATATTGCAAAGCTCACAAAATTATGCATTATAGGAAATGGCAGAAAACTTTAGAAAATGACCATTTTATTTTTACAGTGAAGTTAAAAAAGACATTTCTCTGAGATGAGCTTGGGGATTTATTTATATTCATGGTAGTCTTTTTTGGTATTATTGTGTGTTAGACATCCAAGTACAATAGATGCACAATGACATTTAATTTTTATAATAACCCTTGGATAAATACTGGTAGTATCCCCATTTTAAGGATGAGAAAACTGAGGCATTTGGACATTTAATAATTTAATAATAAGAGGAAAAAAGTTGTAAGTAGCATAGTTTGAATGGAAATTCTGGCATTTGTCAAAAGTCCAAAACACTTAAAATCAATTTTATACTTCTTCCTAACAAAATGAGAAAGCAGGCTGAGGGGCAAGACGAGTGAAAATGGACTAAGCCTCAATAAGCACAGACCTCAGTACAAATAAATAACAGGCTTATATTTCCATAGATATAATAAGGGTCAGACTTATCAACTCAGCAACATAGAGGACAAACAACCAAAGCTCTTCTTGAATGGAAAGAAAAATGTTAAAAGAAAATAAACATTGCATATCAAAAATGTTAAAAAGAGATGACAATGTCCAGGGAGAAGATAGAAGAAAGAAAGGAAATGAGGATCCAATTGATAAATAAAAGTTTAACCTTGGAAGATAATGTTAAAAATATATGATCCACGTGGTACACATTGTAGTTGTGCAGACTATTTGAAAAGCGTTGAATGAGGAAAGCAAAATAAGGTGAGCTGACTGCAGTGCTGTAAGACAGACTAGTTGTAGACTAGCATCTCTAGAGCTGGATTGTCCTCTCATGTATAACATCTACTGTTGTTCTGCTTGCTTCGATCACTATCTCAACTAGATGAAAACAAATCTAAAAGAAGAATAAAGTACTGGGAACATCAAATCACTCAAAACATCATGAGTGGAAGGTTCTTTGACTTTTAAAAGTACGAAAAGTATTAACTCATAAAATATTTCTATTGATCAGTCTGTTGAAAAACTGAAAATCTTTTGCTTTCACCAATGAGAATGGTAACAAGTGCTTGGAATAAGAGAAAATTTTTAATTTTTGCTAAAATGTACATAATAATAAAGGCTTGGGAAAAGTGATGCAAGGTCTCCATCATTTAACCTGTGCTGATGTATTTATCTTTTG
Organism: Pteropus alecto; assembly: GCF_000325575.1. Classification (NCBI taxonomy): domain Eukaryota; kingdom Metazoa; phylum Chordata; class Mammalia; order Chiroptera; family Pteropodidae; genus Pteropus; species Pteropus alecto. Next base: position 10,450,634 of record NW_006494610.1, read on the forward strand.
CCTGAGAATGAAGAAAAAAAGCAATTGTGGCACATACTTACTGATTAACCCAAATATACAACTCTATATAAAGCAATAGTAACTTAGGATTAATATACTCCTTTTTCACAGTGCAGCCAACGGTATTAAATTTTGCCACAGTAGGAGGGTTAAGCTACATTTAATCATTTCCAAAGTAGGTAAGATGAGCAACATTAATTCTGTTGAGCTTTAATTTGCTTTTAAGGAGTCATCTTGCTTAGAGAATTATTTTGCAAAAAGTGAGTGATTGTGTGGTACCAAAAAGAAATATTATGCAGTATATACTGAAAAGACTGAAAAATATTTTAGAAATGAGGACAGGAGAATGCTGGAAATCTTGCTTCTGGCAGCATCCTGATGGGGCAACAGGAGGGCAGCACACACAAGCCAACAGGGCTTTGAATATTCCTTAGTTTTAAAAATTATTTGCTAAAATCAGTCTTGTAATGAAAGACGGCATGTTAGCAAGGTAGGGGGACGTTTTCTCCTCCGTTAAATTCTCTTCTCCCCAGAGAAGTCCCAAGTTAGTATTTCACTAACTATTTAGAAATTAAATTCTACCTACATCTAGTAACACCTACATAGAAGGATGACCAGTGGTGTAATGTCTAGAAACCCTGAAATATGAGAAACATTGAAAGAATTGAGACTATTTAGCCTGGAGAAAAGACAGGGGATACATGAAGACTGCCTTTGGATATTTAAAATGCTTCCCTGTGCTCTGTTGGATATCAGATACAAGGAGGAAGATTTCAGTTTAATACAGCTGTAATACCTATATGGAAGTATCATATATGTGACTGTATCTGCTCATCAGTACAAAAAAGCATGGAGAGGGCATGCTAGAATTATTTGCATGTGTTCTCTATGTGTATTTATGAACAATTTAGGAGACTAAGAGAACTGGACTTCCTAGTGATAATTACAAAACGTAATAATAAATGACTACGATTTATTTAGCACCTACTATGTTCCGTTCATTGTATTAGATGATTCATAAAGAGCCAATTTAATTTTAACAACAGGTAGATATTACTTCCTTTTTATATATAGCATGGTTTTGACATTTACCAGCTGTATCTCAAAGTCACACAGTTAGTAAATGGCAAATCGAGAATTTACGTTTAGGTGTGACTGATTTATTTTTTATAGTATATTATGTTGCCTCCATTTCTAGGGGAGGAGTTCTTTATTAAAATGTACACTTAAGAGAAGAAATTCTTTGAAGTAAATCGTGGGTGCTCCTGGTTGAGCTCAGGGACTGAGAGAACTCATATCCTGTGTGGTATGAGTATGTATGTGTATGCTGCAGACTCAATTTCTCTGATCCATCATTTGAGAAAGGTTTTAGACCGTGTTCCTTAATTAGAGAAGAAGGAAATTCTTAACTGTATGACTCTTAATGAGAGACAAAAGAACTTGAGAGAGCTTTTACTGAAGGATTCTACCAAGTTTAGCATTAAAAGTTTAAAACATTTAGGAGGATTTTCCTTTCCACAATTGTGTGTGTGTGTGTGTGTGCACAATTTGGCTTAAAGAGACTTCATAAATTTGCTAACAAAAACTAAAAGTGATTTTTGGGAGAACCTGAGTACGTGAGAACAGGGAGAAAAATAGTCTTAAGCCAGGTACTTTGGGTTTGCGATTTTAGTTATTCCTCATGACAGTGTTGCAAAATAATTAGAGCAGGGGAAATTAATATGCTAGGATGCTGTCGGTGGTCACACAGCCAGCATGCTGTAGAACAAGAATCTGACTTTAGGTCTGTCTGGATCGAAAACTCTCTCCACTGTGCACAATCCTTTCCTTTCAATAAATATTTGTCCTTAGAAATATGACAGTTTTGGTCTAAGCCAGTAGAATCATGGCAACAGGACATTTTTCTAAGGATATGCAAGGTAGAAGAGATACCAAGTAGTCAATTTTATCACGGAGCCTTGCAGTAGATGGGGCAGTGCCGAACTCCCTGAAAAGATGAATGAGTATTCAGTAATGAGTTTAATTAGGTAATGAGTGTAACTGGAGAAAGAATCACCTTCGGGATGAGTAAGATCAGCCCATTCTATGACTGGGTGAGCACTGCTGCTTTTGCCTCCTGCCAGCTGATGACATGGGAAAGCAACCCAAAGGCAGAGTGGGCAGATCTCATCTACCCAAAAGGGAGTGATACTTTGCCACTTTTCCTCCCTAAGCCTCTGAAAGTTTGTCTTTGGGGAGCAGCAAGTAGTGAAGAGTTGGAAATATTTCTAGACAGGGAGAAACTTTTATGTGATGCCAATGGAAAAAACGAATGTTCTAGTTCCTTTCCTCCAACTCTGAAACTTCTATTTCTGAGTGACCCGTGATGCAGAGACATGTTAATAGATTCCATGATATGTCATAGAAATGCTTTATACATATAAAGCATTTATACATATATAATCATAATGCAAGTTCCAAGGTATATTTTTGTTCAAAGGGAGTAATGAAAAAATAAACTTAATGATCCAAATTCCACTATTACCTGCTAGTATTAACTGAGCACCTACTTTGTCCCTGGCACTGTATCATATACTTTACACAAAATATTTTGAGATAGGTATTATTCTCCATCCTTTTCAGATGAGGAAATCAGATTTGTAGAAATTAAAGACTTTGCTTAAATTTCACTGGCAGCAAATGGCAAATGTGAGATAAACACCCAGCTCTTTAGTTCTCCATAATGGCCAGTTTTCTACCATAGCATGCTGCCTATCTGGTATGCTTGGTTTTCCATCTTTTCAAATGTTCACTGTACATCATGCTCACCAGATTTTGATCTTTATGAACATCAGTCTTGGAGAAGATATTGAGATTATTAATGTAAAAATTGCAAAGATTTTTTTTTTAATTCAACAAAAGAAACAGTTGATAGGGAAGCTTTTGAATTGTAAGCAAAATCTTCATTAATCTTATCCACTCCAGTATGCCTAGTTAGCATGATCAATGAGTAGTGGTTAGTTATTTAGAAAACACAGCTACACACTTCATACATGTGCTATTTAATTCAGTGATTAGGACATGCATTTCTTTGTTCCAGATTTATTTGATCACAAAAGATAAATCGGTGAGACACAATGCGGCACTTGAATACATTATGTTTTTCACAGCTTTTGAAAACTAGTTTTGTAAAGAGAAACATTATATGTAAATATGGAAAATTAATGACCCAGTTATTGTCTAATTAGAACCCACATTTCTCCCTGTGCAGCTTTTAACACTTAATCGAATTGTAAAGCCTTAAAATATGAGATGAGAGCAGGTTTATCGAATGAACGGAATGTTTCTTTCCAGACCACTAGCCCATGCTTTACTGGTGTCCATTTTAGTTGACACTGTGTTGCTGTGAAGTATTTCAATGGCACTCTGAGCATGCTCCCCAAGGCTTCACACTCTTCCATGTAGAGATGATCTCCCTTCTGCAGTGTAAATGCCATCTACCCTCTTTTTTTAAATGACCTACAGTTGACAGGTACACACCTGTTTACCTGTCATTAATTTTTCATATACAAATGTGATTAAATATAAATATTTTTTCTTCAAAGATCATTTTCAACATGATATCCATCTATTTAAAGATGAGCATACTGATCATTTTTAATATAAAAATCTTCAGCTTATAGCTCTTAAAATTCTTTACCAAGTACCACTGATTTTTTTTTTCAACTCCATTTTTCACTAGTTTTCAACTTAAAGTCTATTTTGGGGAGGGAGTAAAGCTAATCTTTTTTTAATTCCTAGAATATGACTTTTGTGCACACCTTTAATAAAACCTGGTATAAACTGTTCTCTGCCAATTTTTAGATTTCATTCTCTTCAAAATGTGGACCAAGGCTCACTTATTTCAGGAAGCCTGCCTTAATTCATCTAAACTAAGTAATCACTCTGTTATTTTTCAATTCTTCAGTAATGTATGTATTCAACTTCATTTATTTATTCATTTTCTCACAAATATTTATGAGGTATCCATTAGGTGCCAAGTCCTGTAATAGACCCTAGGAATACAGGAGACATTGAGATATGCATGGTTCTTGCATTCAGAGCTTTCAGCTAGTGGGGAATGTTAAGAAATCAAGAGAAAAGAAAATAAGTGAAATAAACAGCAGCCAAAGGGGGCTTATGAAAGCATATAAGAATGGCACCTAACCAGACTCAGGGCTTCAGATAAGACTTCTTGGATAAAAGGGAGTCTATATAGAGTCCTCACAAAAGAATAAAGTTTAGCAAAGTGGAAATGTGTTCCAAGCAGAGAGAACAACATGCGCAAAATCACAAAGGATTTAAGAATTATTTAAATTGAATGGAAAGCAGAATATCAGTTCATGAATTACAAAGGATATGATAAATGAAAGTCATGGACATCATAAAGATCCTTGCAAGCCGTGGTAAAGTATCGTGCTCTATTAATTTGTACATGTTTAGTGCAATGTTATATACATTATTATTTTACAATTATATGAATAAGATCTAGGGGAATTCAGAAACCATATTCTATTCTAATTGCTTATATGGTGATTTAAAGTGGTTATTCAGGAAATACTTTTGACTGATCTGCATTTAACCATTTGTTAAAATTTTTATCCTCTCCCCTACTTGCCTGAAAGAACAGTAGGAATATTTTTCCTAGTCAATAAAATAATGGGAATTTCATAGGACACTGTTTAAATCTAAGGCACTGAAAAAGAACAAAATATGAATAATTTCTAATTTCAGTTTCTTGTGTATGTTCTCTCTTATACATCAAGAGAAACAAAAGTCGTTGACCCAACATGGTAATAGGGCTCTCTATCATTGAAACATATATTAGTATGTTTAAAGAAAGACAAAAAAAAAAAAAATCTGATGGTGAGCGGCACATTCCCCCATTGAAAGATAGGGTCTACTATTCTCCAAATGTTATAAATATTCTTCCTTCATAGTAATATGGTGGGAGTCAGGGAAGGGGCAGCAGTCAGAAAGGAATAAGAATTTGCTGAAAATGTCAGCCTTCCTAGTTATAAAACATGCTTGATATTATGGAAAACTCAGATGCTGACCCTGTGATTTGTATGTAAATGTCATGCCTCTCTCAGGTTCACCAAATTATGAACTATATGGTTACCACATTTACTAAATATGACTAGAAATACATTACATGTTTTAATGTACATTAAAATTGTACATAAAATTGTCAATAAGGATAAGAAAATAAAATTTATAAGATGCAGTAATCTGTTTTTTAATATTTGGGATTTTTTTTGAAAAAAAATTTTAAATCTAAACCTAAATAAAAGTATGAGAGAGGAAAATTTCTTAATAACTTTTGAAAAAGTTCTCATATTCTATTATGTTACTTACATGTGAAGTCTATATATCACAAGCTTGTCTTTTAAATTATTAGAAAAATAAACACATAGTTAAGATAACCAGTTTAACCAAGAGAAATACAATAAAGCTTATACATAATGTTCATAACAGCTATAATTATAAGAGCCAAACACTATAAACTAGACAAATACAACAGGTAAATGAACACATAAATTGTGGTATCTTATAATGGAATGCTATTTGGCAATAAAATGGAATAAATTACTGATACAAGTCAGCAGCATGAATTAATACTAAAAACATTTTACTCATCAGAAAAAGTTAGGCCCAAAAGAATACACATTATACAACTCCATTTATATGAGGTCTTGAAACAGACAGACTAATCTATGGTGACAGAAAGCAGATTAGTAGTTGCCTAAGGGTTGTATGTAAGAGATGGGGAGATGGGGAGGGTTGTGTGCAAAGGAGCATGGAATGTTTGTGGTGATGAAAGTGTCCTCAGTCTTGATTAGAATGGTAGTTACATAGATATATACATTTGAAAAAAACTCATCAAACTTGGAGCATTTTATTGTATTTAAATTACACCTTGATTTAAATTTGTAAAAAATATATGATTAGCATACTATCAGCTTATAATATTCGGAATAATTATTATAAAAGATAGACTTTCAGAAAAAATATTTTTAAAGTAACATTCGATTTTGATAATCTGTTAACTAGAATGGCCAGACTCTACAATAAGATAGAGAATTTAAAAGATTTACTAAAATGTAATATGTAAACTTTAAATTTTTTTTTCACAATTTCATGCTCTATTTCTACTTCAGTCCCTAATTCCATAAAGCATGGCTGTCATTGTTCTATACTGTGAAAGACCAAAGTCAAAGAATACTGGCTTAATTTCAGAAATATTTCTAGGTAGAACACTCTGACTGATAGTGTCAAAGCAATTTTTAAATCTTCACTTCTTTTTTAAAAAAATACTGAAAAATAGTTCTACCTTTCCTAGACAATTTACATAAGCTTCTATTGGCAAACCCTAAGCATATTATAAGAATACAAAGTCACCACAATAGACTATTGACATTATTATTTCTTCCTTTATATTTTATGTCTTTGAGACATATTTGCCAGTTTTACCTTACAGTTCTAAAAATTGTGAAGCAGAAGATCTTGTAAATCTTGAACTAGCATTTATTTCTATTCACCCTTTCTCTTAGAAATAGATATGTTGGGGATATGCAATGTTGCTTCATCTTTCACTTCAAAACAGCCTGTGCTTATTCTTCATGTTTTCTTCTACTTCTCACAGATAAAAGAATTCTTGCTTTTCGTCGTACATTCTTATATTTCTGTGAACCACGAGGATTAACTGAATTTAAATGATTCTTTGAATAGAGATAAAAGGTCAAGAATTTATGGACCTAACATGTACTTCTTTTTCTTTTAAAAAACTTGCAATGTAGTTTAGAAATATTTAGGGCCATTTTTTGACTCCATAAAAAAGTACTTCTAACATGTACTTCTTTTTCTTTTAAAAAACTTGCAATGTAGTTTAGAAATATTTAGGGCCATTTTTTGACTCCATAAAAAAGAAACAAATTATTAAATCTGCCATAGCTAAACAAGTTGAAATATAATATTTAATAAAAATTTGAGTCTATTTTTGGTAGAAAGAAAATTATTTGTTGCTCTTTTATAATGAAACCAGACAGACATCCTCAGCCAAAGGCAAAGTGAGCTCAGTAATGTGTTTTAAATGACACCTTGACCTTCCCGACAAGGGCTAAGAAATAGGTGATATATCATTATATCATTATATTGAGTAATTTTTACAGCTGCCTCAAAGCCTCTGTAAAATGAGGTTGGATATAAATCAATCTATAAGAGGCTGAATAAATAGGAGGTTTTTCAAAGTTATATTCTCTTTAATGTGCTAAATGTGATAAACACATTGTTTTTATTTTAAATCCCACACTTGTTTTACTACATGAATAGAAGTCCATTTTACACTTTAGGTGTTTATGGTTTTTCCTTCTGTAGTCATCCAGAGCACATGGATATAATAGTAACCTTTTAAATTAAATTGCTTATTAACGTGTTCAATATATCTTTATTAGACAACATCTCTATGCTGCACACTGGATAAGGTGCTGGGAAATTATGTATTGCCGGCCCAGTCCCTGAGGAGCTGTCTTTCCCTTGTGAGTTCCATTTTCCACAGGTTTAAAAATTATGCCTAGCATTTTTAATTTTCAGTAAATAACATTTTCATTAGGAAGTTACAGATCTTCTAACAGTATTTCATACATGTATTTTAAACTATATATTCAGCTTCTTAACATGGGGGCTTTGGGACCCAAATAGTTGGCATACCAAGAATCAAACCAGAATTGAGTCAAGTGATACATTCAGCCCCTAATAGTGTAATCAGGCTAACAGTAGAAGCTCTGGTTAGATGGGGGCTCGGAAGGCCCTTTCTACTTAGGAGTGAGATGCAGACCTACCTGGCTGTACTTGGGGATTCACCAGAGGCATATGTTAAATATCAGTTTTCTCAGTCTCACCTGTGAGGATTCTGAGTCAGTCAGTAGTTGCAGGTGAGGGTTCAGTATTTATTCTTTAACTAAGTACCTGGGTGATGTAATTGGAGCAAGTAACATTTGGAAACCAGTGATTTAGCCCAATCTCCAGTCCAGTCTCTCCTTCCGCCTCTATGTCTCCTCTGTCTCCCTCTCAACTATCAGTTAAAGTAATATCATTAAAAAATAAACCTTTGTTGAGTACATGCTATATAATAGGCCCTGTATATCATGGCTTTCACTTCAAAAGGAAACGCATGCTTCTGTTTGGTTGTTTAAACAGAAAAACTGGAAATGAATTTATAAATTGTGTTCTTGTACTTCTGTGGCTGCTGCGAAGATGCCCTCTAGAGGATTTCACTCATGTAGGGCTGTTAAAAAAAAGGACAATGACAAATTGAAGAGAGTGCAGAGAAACAAAGTGATAAAATGTTTAGAAAACAAGGTTTGTCAGAAAAGGTGAACCTAACTAGATACGTTCAGTCTGAAAAGAAAGAAACCTATGGGACACTTGAAAATGATTCACAATACACAATGATATATACACTGGGACAGAAATCAATTATTCTCATTAACAAAAAGGACAGGTCTTGGGGTTGACAGCCTTAAACCCTGCCACGAATAAAAGATGTGAAATTCATCATTAGAAAAGGCTTAAAAATTTTTTTTAACCTGCTATATAAGAAAAGCAGGTAGGAAGAGATATTAAAAACAGGTGTCAGAGGACACTATTGTGAAAACTTCTTTAACAGAAACATATAAAGCTGAGATGGGATATCCATCTAGCAGATATAATGCTTTATATATGAAATCAAACCTGTTACACAAAGTCTCATAAATGTAATATGAAGAAGCACGTGAATATAAATTATGGCTATTATCAGTACCATAGACTCTTGTGCATGTTGAAAATATAATATTGTTAATGGCTTTTGTTTGTGCTGTCTAATTATTTGCCTGCCATTCACATGCATAATTTGCCATCATTCTGAAATTTCTTTGTCCAGCCAAGGTAGAATTTCTCAATAATCTTGCATATGTGTAGAACATAGATACTAGACATAATTCTGCAGAGCATACCATAGCTATATCTTTAAAGTTTTAGCAAATTATAAAATATAAACTGCTATTTTTTTTTCCCTGAAAACAACTGAAAAGCTGACTTTCGTTCATACATATCTATTTCATTTCCATTCCATTTCCTGACTATCCATTCACCTCTTTTTCATAATGCAGAAGTAAATATGAACCACAAACCTCAGGATAACTTGAATTTTACGTCACTAACAAAAGCATTGTATTTATAAGTATTCCTTTTATAGACCCAGACAATTTAAGCAAAACTATGAAAATCAATAGTTCCAAAAGAGCCGTTATTAGGATATGTAATTGGCTCTCTGTAGAGATCAAAGCACCCGCTTCCCATCTAGTCCTCAAAGGAAATTTGTTGTGACCAGAAACAGTTGCTGTTTTATATTTGGGGTTTTTTCACTGTAACAGAGTGATAATTGAGAGATCAGGGCTGTGATCCCTAACTTTTCACAGCAAGCCTGCAAGTCACTAATTATTCTCTTTTTTGATGCTTTCTTAGAAAGGTTATGATAAATAATCTACTTAAAAAAAATTACAAGTTCCAGTTAATGGGATGAAATGTATTTGGAGAATATCTATTGATAATGAGTGAAATACAAGTTCTTGTTTATCTTTGTATTTTTTTTGTTTAGGTTTTTGTTGTTGTTATTTTTTGCCAACATTTAGTATTCCAAGGATAACATAATGGATTCTTATTATACAAGCACTGTATTGAACTTAGCCAGCCCAAAAAGAGCATCTGGCATGAAGGCTGTGAAAAATAAACTTTTACATGATCAGGGGATTCAGAGCGCTGAACTCTTCCCCTTCTGTTATATCATTAGGAGAAGCCCTATAATTCTTATTAAGCATTTAAAATCATTAGTAAGTTTAACTTTTAAGCATCTTAAATATTTTTCTCAAAACAAGAACCAAGTAATAACTGGTATTTTATTGGCTGTTGTATTATTTTTAAAGTTAGAGTATACTGTTTTCTACAAAAGAGAATGAAGTATTAGTATTCAGTAACAGCCCCAGCATGGAAACTGTTTGCAAAGCAATAGGCTTATGTTAAAAAATTAGTGATCTCATAATTCAGAATGAGATATGAATTTCTAATAGACAAAGAATAGAGAATGACCTTAGTGCCTGCAATGTAGGACAAAGAAAACATTAGGACAATGAGAAGCAAAGTATTATTTGTAGAACAGCTTGCAGATTTTAGCACAGAATCAATGCTAAGTTCATTAAAACAGCATTAGGAAACCAAGGTGGCTGGACAATGATCTAAAGTTGTATCTTTTCTAACTCCACTTCCCAAAAGTCCTTACAAAACTTTCTCAAAGCTCACTACTGGCCTCCTAATCCATAATGCAGTGACTTTCTTCTGTCACTTCTGATTTGTTCATACTCTTGGCATCTTTCTTCAAAGATTCTCTTTCTTTGCTTAGAGGGGCACTGAGTATCCTGATTTTTATGTGAACTCTCTGTTCTATTAACTCTTTCCACACTATTGTCCTCTTATAGAACTATTACAATAGCCTCCAAAAAAGCCCTTCTGATTGGTACAGCCTTTACCATAGACCAGACCATCAGGAGCTCACAAAGCTTCAATGGCCCTCCTATAACAGTTTAGGACTCAAATGTTAAGCTTCCACAACTTTATTACCATTGCTTTTTTCTATGAGTCCTTGCCTACCCAAATCGATTGGTACTTACTATTTATATTTTCTTCCACATATTCACTTCTAAATTTATTGCAAGTTAATTCTCTCAAATTTTACTAATATCCTCCCAGTAATTTACTTATTATTTTTCTTTCTTAATTTACTTATAATTTTCAGCCACAAAGAATTTAAGTTTAGGCAGTTTGATACAGATAACAAAAATCAAAGTCTTTTTGAATAGCAAAAAGAAAAAAAATGAGGTTGGAAACAGTGCTAACCATACAATAAAACAAGAGTGTTAAAATCCAAATAGCTGGATTCATTTTTATCTTTTTCTCATCTTGTTTCACTATCATGTGAAAAAGTAAAAACCCTTTTTAAGAATTCATTGATGAAGTAAATTCAAAAACTCAAATTTTTCTTAATAAAGAAAGGTTAAACATTCATGTTTACAAATCTAAAACACTGAGCAGTTTCGTGTATGTCTTGACTCCAAAATCTGATTTCCTAAAACAAATTATATTTTTCTTGGGACATTGAAGCAGAGACTATTACTAGCATTTACAACGTATATAATTCTACATTTTAGAATTAATATATTAATTTTGCATTAGGAATCAAAGATTACCTCTTGAGTCAAGAAGAAATTGTTATGATTACACGGATTTTTTTTAACATTTAGTTTGTTAAAGTTTTGTCCTTGTCCTACAGACTATCCCTTTAAACATCTCTACCACTGCATTAAGATGTTAGTATAATTAGGCAGTCTTATAAAGGTTATGATTCTGAAGTTTCTCAATTAATACTTAAAGTTTTTATAAGAAATACATTTACAAAAATCTCTTCTCTTTTTCTTTTACTGATTCCACTCTTGTTTGCTATTTTTTTAGGGCACTGTCCCTGGCTACCTTCTCTCCTGACTCTGTCAGGTCTGAGTGACCTTATCCATGTTTTTTTTTTATCTGTCACATGTGTACTGATATTATCTACCCAGATCTTCTTCCTGTGCTTGGAACTCATATACGTAAGTATATGGTAACATACACATTAGACTGTAATTCTAAAAATAAAAAGAGTTTTAGAGTTAGGAAATGTTTGTTTTGTTCTATCAGTTCTCATCTGGATGACTTCAAACAGGTTCATGGATCTCTCCAATCCTCATTCTCTTCATATTCAAAATGAGGATATTCTTACCTAAATATGGTTTTGTTACATATTAAATAATGTCACACATGAGAAAAGGCAAAGAGAAAATATGATGGATAATAGATAATTAGTAATAGTGATTGTTATTATTAACTTTATTCTTTATGGCTTATAACTGACCTAGAATATGTCTATTGAAGTGTATCGAAGAAAAATATTGGCTTTTCTTTTCGTGTGTCTAAAAATGGTTTAATTCTGGCCAAATTGATTAGTATAAATCTTCAGGTTATTGACCTTTAGGTCACAAACAGAGGCAGTTTCACCCCAGTATGGGGCACCTGGAAATGTGGAGATGGAGAATGCATTTCTGGTTGCCACAGTGGCTGAGGAGTGTGTGCTACTAGCATTTAATAGAGATGATCTAGAAGTGAGGGCAGGCATTTTACATGTCCTGCAATGAGCAGGATAATTTCACCAACTAAGAATTTTCCTGTCCAGGATACCAGTAGCACTTCCAATGAGATAACCCTGTGAAATCTCACTCCCTCAGCCATGACTTATCAGTGTGAGGGCCCAGAGAATTTAGAGTGACCTTTAGGACCACCCTCCAAGTGTAGGCCTGCATAAAGATCCAACGAGCTTAGCACTTATCCCCGCTCTCTCAGGCCTTCTCCAGACCTCAGACCTATTAGCTGAGTGCCTGAAAGACTATATGGAAGAAGGTGATAAGCTTGCTCTTCTAAGGAGCACACAGATGAAATGAATTCCTACTGGGCTAAGAGGGATTTAGGTCAGCTCTACAAAGAATGACTTGATTATGAATGTTGTCAAAACTCAAGCATAGGTTACAAATGAAAGCACTTAAATCTTCTTTGGAGGATATTAAGAATAGGATTACCCCACATATTGGAAATGTTATGGATATAATCCTATCTAGAAGCTGAAAGTAGATAAGAAGGTGGTCTCCAATGCCTCCTTCTCATACTGATGTATGAACAGCATGGAGCTAGTGAGTATTTTGAAAAAAATACCTCTCCCTCCCGCTATTGTTCCTTTATCACTCTCATCTCCCACTTTTCAAGCCTAGACCTAAGAGACTCACTTTGTTCTTGAGAGTGACCACACTTATTATGTTCTTCCCCTAAAGAACCCCAGCATTCAATTAGCGGAAAAGAATATAATGATAACTTATTATACTCTACTGTAGTGCATGCTGTATATACCAAATAATATCACAGAAGATTATGTATGCATAGAAAATTATGTATGTAAACATCAATCCATGTTAATGGTTCTTAGGCTATTTCTGTCGGTTGAAAGGCCCTTGGGAACTGTAATCACCTCATTATTTTTTCAGGTGGTATGGCACAGTCATCCAAAGAGGACTTATGATTTGAAAAAGCAATCAAATAAATTTTCGTTTTTTTTTTTTTTGCTTTATATCTCTGTTTATATAAAATACAAAGATAGATGAAAGTTCTCAATCCATTTTGTTTTGATTTGTTTTATTTTAATGTCTAATCACCATTTTGACTGATTTTTCTCACTGGTTGCTTACCTAAACTGACCATGCTGACATTGCTGAGTTATTTGCTTGGTTGCTTCTGTGGTCAGCAACATGTAGACAGAACTGACACATCTGGGCTCTGATGTAGGGCTCAACTTCCCATGATTTCATTTTAAAATGAAAGCACATTATCTCCAGACACAGTTTCCCATCATCAATATTGCTTTCTAAGTTTTAATAGTTCCACTGCATTGCTTCAAATTACTGCATGTGCTTCCTCCTGCCTGTCTTTTGTAAGTGTTAATAGGAGAATAGGATTTTCTGTTTGGAAATCATTTGCCCTTCACTTCATCATAATGACTGTGATTATGAGAACTCTGTGAATTTGAAAGGATCTCTCTTTAATACAAATGTGCGTATATCTGTTAGGTCAGTGCTATGCTCATGTATGTTTGTAAGTTCTTTTATATGTAGAACTTAATACTTAGTAGAACCTTTTTTTTAAATGTCTGAATCACTGGTTTATTTATCTAACAAATATTTAGTAAAAGCTTAGTGTGTTCCAGGCATTGAGCTAGATGCTGGGAATTGACAGATGAAAAGATTTGGTTCCCAACTTCTAGGATATGAGTCTAATGGAGCAGATGGGCATGTAAACAATTACAGTTCAGTGTGTTTTGTGCTATAATATCAATCTGTAAAAGGTGCTGTAAGAATACAAAAGTAGGGAGTCTGACTCTGCTGGGGAGGGGGAATGGAAAGAAGGAGAAAAGAGTCAAGAGGAGAGGATGCACAATATAGGTGACATATGAACTGAAATTTGAAGAGTAGAATGTCATAGAATTTCATGTGTGAGGCTAAGGAAAGGTCAGCGTAGATGTATTTAACTCATTATTAGTCTAACCACGTTTTTGTTTGGTACTTAAGCAGGAATAAATGGTGTTTTTGAATCTAAATTACTTTAGCTTGAAAATGTAGTAGCTGTATCATTAGGTCAGAGAAATTATTCACTTGGAGTATCGATTGTAGTGGGAGGGAGATTGGTCTTTTTAAAAGTAGAATAAAGTCTCCCTCTTTTTTATGTCTTACAATGTACCCTATAATTTATAATGATAGATTCCAAAAATATAATAAAGAGATAACTCCAATGCTCTAGCCATTAAATTCTCATTCCTACAGTCATTCTCACAACATGGTTAAAATCGATGCAGTGAATTCATGTAAACACTATAATTTTTGAAACTGTCCTATGATTGAGTAGGACTTTATATTGATGAGGATTTTAGCATCTTATCACTCAAGAATCAACAGAAAAAAATTCAAGCATCAACTACATTCAATCATTGTCTAGTTACTGAAAAGATATAGGTTAGCTTAGGTCATATCTATCTATCTCTATCTCTATCTATATCTATCATCATCTATATTATATAAAAAAGTTAAAATCTTAAATGAGCACGGCCCAACTAACCTAACCTTTTCATGCAGCTCATATCACTCTTTTCTTGGAGCTTTTAATTTATAATAGCCATTATTAGGTATAGACACAAAAAAATTACTAAAAGAGCAAGGCAATAAAGAATAGATCCTACATGAATTGGGTGACCATATTATCCATTTATTATTCAAACTATGACATTTTTGAGGAGGAGGCTGTATTAATAATTACATGAGGACAACAGGAATAACCCAAGGCTATCCTGTACAAACCTATCATCCCACAAAAGAGTTTAGTTCCCCTTCAAATAAATCACAGAAATAATAAAAACTCTTGGAACAAAGAGTTTTTGAGTGGAGGCTGGGCAAAATGTTAATTGGCTAAAGATGAGGAAGACTTTTCATGCATGAGTGTTATCATGAGCAAAGCATGCTGTAATTAACATTTGGATTCACATGTCCCTTCAAAGTAATGTTTTGAGTTTCTTGAGAAAATTACCCAGAAGTAGGATAACTGGGTCCTTCTTTGTCTCTTGTTATAGCCTTTATTTTAAAGTCTATTTTGTCTGATATGAATATTGCTACCCCAGCTTTGTTTTGTTTGTTTCCATTTTCATGAAACATTTTTAACCATCCCTTTATTTTCAGTCTGTGTGTGTCTTTTGACCTAAAGTGGGTCTCTTATAGGCAGCATATGCAAAGGTCTTATTTTCTTATTTATTCGGCCACCCTATCTTTTTATTGGAGCATTTAATCCATTTACATTTAAAATAATTTTGCTAGAAATGTAGTTATTGCTATTTTAGTATTCACATTTTTTATATTTTTTTCTTTTTTCTTCTTTTTAAAGAAGTCCCTCTGACATCTCCTTTAATACTTGCTTGGCGATGATGGACTCTTTTAGCTTTTTCTTGTTTGTGAAGCTCTTTTTCTGTCCTATGATTCTAAATGATAGCTTTGCTGCATAGAGTAATCTGGGTTGTAGGTACTTTCTTTTCATCACTTTGAATATTTTGTGCCAAGCCCTTCTGGCCTGCAAAGTTTCTGTTGAGCAATTAGCTGACAGTCTTATGGGAACTGCCTTGTAGGTAACTAACTGCTTTTCTCTTGTTGCTTTTAAAATTCTCTGTTGGTATTTAACCTTTGGCATTTTAATTATGACGTGTGTAGGTGTGGGCCTCTTTAGGTTCATTTTCTTTGAGACTCTCTTAGATTCCTGGGGTTGTATGTCTATTTCCTTTACCAGGTTATGGAAGTTTTCAGTCATTATTACTTGAAAGAAATTCTTTAATTCCTTCAATTCTTTACTCTCTCTTTTCTTTTTCTGGTACCCCTCTGATGCAAGCATTGGTACACTTGATGTTGTCCAGAGGTCCCTTTAACCAGTGGTTCCCAAACTTTTGGGCACCAGGGACCAGTGGTCCTATGAGAATCTAATGCCTGATGACAGAGGTGGCTCTGAGGCAGTGATGCTAGCGCTGGGGAATGGCTGTAAATACAGATGAAGCTTCACTCGTTCACCCACCGCTGA
>NW_006494610.1:10466942-10511649 GCF_000325575.1 Pteropus alecto
CGGCAAATACAAACTTTACTCACTCACCTGCTGCTCACCTCCTGCTGTGTGGCCTGGTTCCTAACAGGCCAAAGACCAGTACCGGTCCATGGTCTGGGGGCTGGGGACTCCTGCCTTAAACTCTCTTCATTTGGGGGGTATTCTTTTTTTCTTGTTGCTGTTCTGATTGGGTATTTTCTGCTATCTTATCTTCTAAATCGCTGATTCGATCCTCAGCTTTATCCAATCCATTGTTAATTCCTCTTAAGGTATTCTTCATTTCTGACTGGTTCTTTTTTATGTTTCCTATCTCCACTTTTATGTTTTTTTTTTTTAATCTCTTTGTTAAAGTTCTCACTGAGTTCATCTACTCTTCCCTTAAGTTCATTGAACATTTCTTATAACCAGTGTTTTGAACCTTGCATCTGGTAGGTTGCTTGTCTCAATTTTGTTTAGTTTTTATTCTGGAGCTTTGTTTTATCTTTTCATTTGGGACATGTTTCTTTATCTTCCCACTTTGGCTGCCTACTTGTGTTTGTTTCTATGTATTAGATAGGGTCAGTATGTCTTCTGGTCTTAATAGCCTTATATAATAAATGTGCTGTGGGTCCCATTGATACAGTCTTCCCTGGTCTCCTGAGCTAGGTGCTTCAGGTGTGTCTCTTATATGAGTTGTGTGTGCCCTCCTGTTGTAGTTGAGCCTTTGTTGCTGTTTGCTCATTACTGGGAGGGATTGATCCTCAGGCTGATTGGTTGTAACAACTGGCCATAGCCAGTGGAGGAGCTTTTGTACAGGGGCTGACCCTACATAGCAGGATCAAGGCAGGACTTCCTGGGAGGGTCGCGGATGCAGGCCAAGTTTACCTGTTGTCTGTGCCCTGCCTGAGACCACCTCGCATGAGCCAACAAGCAATCCTCAGATGGCCGCCAACCATGCTGGGCTTGGAAATGCCTTTAGAGCCCAAGCTGCAAACCAAGCCTGGCTGCCACTAGTGCTGGGCTTAGGGCTACTCAGCAAGAGGTACAGGACATGCCAAGGCCAGTTTCTGGTTTTTTAGGTCTTGTGAACCTTTGAGAGATTTTAGGAAAGTCCACAGCATGAGCCAAAACAGGCTGTTTGTATGGAAAATCCACTGGAAGTGGCTTGAGTGGGCCCACAAATTAGGTGGGGCAAGGTCTCAGGGAATCATCTGGGCAGGGAAACCAGTGTTAGCTACATTGATGGAGACTCAGATATGGTGCCTGCTTGGGTCTTCAGGCTGGGTGGGGGAGGGCTCAACAAAGGAACAATGCCTACTGCCAGCACTGCAGCTGAGATATTTCTCCTAATTCTCAATAGCAACACAGGGCTATGAGACCCACCCATTTCATGTCTCCACCCCTCCTACCATTCTCAAGGTGGCCTCTTGTGTCTGTCCCCAATTGTAGGACTTCTGTTCAGCTAGACTTTGGGTGCCTTCCCATGATGACTATTCTGTAGTTTAGTAGTAACTTTGATGTGGTTGTGAGAGGAGGCAAGCACAGTTTACCTACTCTGCCATGAAACTACTTTTCTTAAACACTGTGCTTATTAAATGATACTTTTATTTTTTTAATATTTATTTAATTGAAAAGTAAGAAAATACATAAAAGCCACTTTAATATTTTCAATTTAAAACTTATGTTACAATAAAAGAGACAAATAGATAGCCATCCATACATTTATATATGTTATATATATATAATTTTATGTAAAAGTTTGACATATACTAATGTGTGAAGAGATATGGGAGAACCAGGTCAATACAAACTGATAAAGAATAGCACACGTTGATAATGAAATGGCATTACTTTGATATTTATTATACTGCAAATATAATTTATTTAGGGCTATAATCAAAACAGGCCTTAAATAATGAGAAGGGGCAAGGAAAGAGAATATTTCTTGACAGAGCTCACCCGATATTTTCTAGTCAATCTGGTGCTTTTAAAGAAAGGATGACAATGAGAGAGAAGAATGAAGAATGGAAAGAGTAATGGGAAACTGAAGAAAAAGTAAAGAAAATTTCTCTAAACTAAGTTTTATTTCCTTAAACCTGAGGGAATTATATTAAAGCATCTAAAATTAAAACCTATCACTCTTTTTGGTTCCCTACTTTGAGTACTATATAGAGCATAAAATTTTGAAACAAGAGAATATTTATTTATTTAGTAATAAAATGATTCAATATGTTTGTCAAGAAAGTAACTATTAAATACAAATTCATTATTAGGGTGGTTATTATTCTAAAAGACCAATACAAAATTAAAATGTACTGACTCTAGAATTCATTTATCCATGAGTAGCACAGAACCACATTTCTCTAAGGATACTAGGTATGATTAAGGATAATGTAATATGCCTGCCTTATAAAAAACAAAGACGTCTGTTTTTTTAAGTGCACCAGTAAAATACTGACTATGTGTTAAACTAAACTGTGACACTGGATTAGAATGAGATAATCTCTGTTGTTTTCCCTTCTAATCTTGCTTCTTTAGCATTTAGCAACAATGACCACACAAATGTACACTTCACAAAATAAAAGATGGTCTTAGAGAATTAATTTTGGAAGTTGGCTTTTTAAATAAAACAGTTCTTCAAAATGAAAAGAGTAATTCTTGGAGTATACAGAATAACAAGCACTTAGAAATATGAGATGGCTTCTTAAATTAGAAAAGGCCTGAATCACCAGGAAAGTACTGTGAGAATCTAAACAATCTTATTTGTTCAAGTCTTGAGCATTGGTTTTACTTATTTTTTTCTTATTTTCCTTTCATACCATCTTGCCTTAGCAGAAGCAGCATAGTATGAGTTCATTTAGCTTTGTGTTTGTTTAAATGTGTTTCTGTAATAGTATTATATCTTGTGGGACCCTAACATCATTTGGAGGAGAAATTACCCCATTCTTTATAATGGGATTTTGTGAGAATATTACATTTCTTTTCTAATTTTTTATTCTATTGCATCTACTTTTTATTACTGAATATATGGCATTGATGTTGACATTGCTGTTGCCCATAGCTAACAGGTCCCTGGTGGCTTAGAACCAGCGAGAACACTATCCTTAAAACTTCTAACCAGTGTTCTAAAATACACCATATCATTGTTTCATAAGGAACAAATGTGGTCTGTAAAATATTTATATTTTGAAAAGGGAACTAGGCCAATTTGTATATAACACTAGTGACTTATGGATGAATCCTGTACTCCTGTCCTCAGGCCCACCATTGACATGTTCTGAACCTCTAATTAAACTTCATTTCTATTTGGAAAACGAGAATGATGATGGCTATAAACCCAGGGTTGTTTACAACCTTTTGAGGTCATGATTTATTGCTTGTCCTGCATGTCTAGTGCCTTATAATTTATCAATGGATTTCACATGTATTACCTCATCTGTAGGGAGTCAATGTAGGGATTCTTAGGTAAGATTCAGATTTCATATATCAATCTATAACACTGGAGCAAAGCCTACTCTGAGTTTTCTTTTATGATTTTAAATTCTGCATCTTGAGGAAATTAACATCTTAACAGTCTAAGCCAATAACTTCCTTTCAGTCCCTCCTTCCTTTTTTCTTCCTTTCTTCTGCCTGCCTGCACTAGCTTGTACTTGCTGTTTCTCAGTCATTTACTTTCTTGCTTCTTTCTTTTTTACTGTGTAGAATTACATATTCTCAAGAAAACACCCCCGTAACTCTAACTTTTGCACAGGCATAAAAAGGTCACTGGTTCTTTTCATGATCTGAAAATTGAAATAATTTGATTGATAAATTTGGCTTGAGGGATCTAGTTACAAAAATAATGGGTGAATCTTTATTTCTTTGAGGTAACCCTAGTAATACTGAGTTTAACTACTAGGTCATACGTACTGACTGATAGCCATCTAAAGTTTTAGGGCTTTTTGACCCATACTTGGATACTGCTGAAAATAAATTACTACAAAAGATAAAGATAACAATGTGTCACTTCAATCTAATTGAAGAGAACAAACTTTGTCCTAATTTTTTCTTTCCTTATTCAAATTTTAACAAGATTGCTTTCTTTTCTAAGAACCTATTTATATTTCAGGACCATGCCAAATGATTAACATTTTTTCCTCCAAACATATCCATGTCCATGTTCAAAATATAGTATTAAGTAGTCATGCCATTTCAGTTTCTTCAGTCTTAAACTTAGAATAATTACATTGGATAAACTCTAATAAGTGTCTATGATCTTTTTAAAAATTTTTCCCATAGACTTTAGCATCAAGTGGTTGTATATACTCTCTTTTCTGACTTTGTCAAATTGTAATTTCTTTTTCTATATTTGATAATTTAGTTAGTCGATTAAATATGTTTAATCTTTCAGATGTCAAAGATAAAATTCTTCATGAAGTGTGACTCAATGGTAAATTTTCATTAGTGAAGCTATGTGATAGAAGGATTTCTGTCTGTTTCAGGCACAGATAGGTCTAACTCCCATCTTAGCCAGTTTTTTGACTTATCTAAGCATGTTTTCTCACCTCTAAAATGGAACAGTATTTCACAGAATTGTTGCCATGACTTAATTATATTAAGCACGTAAAAACACTTTCTAAAGGAGTACCCATAGAAAGTAATTGCTATTGCAAAATGCAGTTTTTTATATGTGTGAAGCAAAACCAAAATAAAATCATTATACTTTGATATCATAGAAAGGAAGAATCCATTTTACTACCTCAAACTTAAATTCATTTTTTTTTTTTACAGAAATGACCTTTGCTTGTTTTTATATAAAATCTGGTTCTTCCCAGTACTCACTCCTTCCCAGTTCACCAGGTCACTGGGCAGGCTATGCTACTGTGCTATCGGCCTCTGTAGTTAAGAGCAGGATACAAATCATTCTCCTACTGCTTCCTAGCTGTGTGACCTAAGACAGCTTACTCAACTCTCTGTGCCAGAGTTTTGTGTGCTGGAATAATAACACAGTCTTCCTTTTAAGCATGTTGTGAAGATAAGGACAACTTTAATGCATAAAACATAAAGCACAATACTTTATGCCTGGCACATAACAAGCACTTTTTAAATATTTTCTATTGCAATAATTATTACACTATATAAAAACATAGACATGCACAATCCAGCCTTTTTTAAAAAATAATTTTTATTTCTCAATTATAGTTGACATATAATACATTAGTTTCAGGTGTACAACATAATGATTAGACATTTATATAACTTATGAAGTGATCACCCTAAATAAGTCTAGTACCCATCTGACACTGTATGTAGTTATTACAATATTATTGACTATATTCCCTATACTGCACTTTTTATCTCATAACATTTTATAACTGGCAATTCTCACATCTTAATTCCTTTCTCTTTTTCACCCATCCCGCCAACACCCATCTCAACTTGCAAACATCAAAATGTTCTCTGTATCTATGAGTTTATTTCTGCTTGGTTTACTTTGTTTTTTATATTCCACACATAAGTGAAATCATATGATATTTGTCTTTGTCTGACTTTTTTCACTTAGCATAATGCACTCTAGGTCCATCCGTGCTGTCACAAATGGCAAGATTTCCTTCACTTTTATGGTTAAGTAATATTCCATTGTATATATGTATCACATTTTCTCTATTCATTCATATTTTGACAAATACTTAGGTTCCTTCAGTATCTTGGCTATTGTAAATAATTCTTCACTGAACATAAAGATATATGTCTTTTCAAATTAGTGTTTTGAGTTTCTTTGGATAAATGCCTAGAATTGGAACTGCTGGGTCCTTCTTTGTCTCTTGGTATAGCCTTTGTTTTAAAGTCTATTTTGTCTGACATAAGTATTGCTATCCCAGCTTTTTTTTTTCATTTCCATTTGCATGCAATATATTTTTTCATCCCTTTATTTTTAGTCTCTCTGTGTCTTTCAATCTAAAGTGAATCTCTTGGGCATATATATGGGCTTGTTTTCTATCAATTAAGCTATCCTATGTCTTTTGATTGAAGCATTTAATCCATTTACTTTTAAAGTAACTATTGATAGGTATGTGGTTATTGCCATTTTATTATTCACATTTTTGATACTTTTTTTTTCTTCTTAAAGAAGTCCATTTAACATTTCTGACAATACTGGTTTGATGCTGATGAACTCCTTTAGGTTTTTCTTGTCTGGGAAGCTCTCTTTCTGTCCTTCAGTTCTAAATGATAGCTTCACAAGGTAGATTAATCTTGGTTGTAGGTCTTTTCTTTTCATTTCATAGCTTTAAATTATAGAATACCTGTATTTACCATGTTTTAGCTATCAAATTTGGAATGTTTAGTTTTATGGCATTATTTGGGAAAATATGGGGCCTAACTCTAGTACTTCATACATAACAGACATACCATAAATATTTGTTTTTGCTATTGATTATTTGAAATTCCTTCCATCTCTTATGATGCAGGATTTATCTACTTGATACCAATATGGTTTATTAACTAAACACTCTGTTGTACTACCATGTATAATAAAAATGTTTTACTGTTTGTATGAATTTTTCATTTATAGCCACTTGAATTGGTACTATGCAAAAAAAAACAAAAAACAAAAAAAAAAAAACAAAAAAACCCTGCTCTCCTTATTAATTTTTAACTTACAAATTTTTGTTGATATATAAAGGGTACACAATAGAGCAAAAGAGCATTGACTGACCAACACTGACATTGTTCTACATGGTAATGATTGACTATTTTAATTTAAGTCAGTAGGTCGTCTCTTAGTGTCTCCGATGTACTGTGTTTATACTTCATTTATAGTTACTTTATAGTAACTATAGTATTAAATACATCATGTCCAATAAAGAATAAAATAATGAACATTTCAAACTCTTGGTAAGAATGTTTATACAACTCTGGTGGAAAATGAAAGTATAAATTTCAAAATGACTGTGATGGTTAATTTTGTGTCAACTTGACTGGGTTATGTGAGGGCGTTTTTGGACGATTTACTTTTGAATTGGTAGACTGGTAGTAAAGTATTTTGTCCTCTCCAATATGGATAGCCTACATCCAATCAGTTAAAGACCTGAAAAGAATATAAAAGCCTAACTCTCTATTGAGTAAGAAAAAACTCCTTTGCCTGAGCACTTTGAGGTGGGACTTCAGCTGAAAAATCAGCACTTTTTAGGTCTCAGGGCTGTTAGATTTCAAACTAGATTTTACATCATTGGTTCTTCTAGTTGCCAGACTTAGACTGGAACTGCATATTGTCTCTGCTGGGTCTTGAGCTTGCCAACTGCAGATTTTGGGACTTCTCAGCCTCCATAATCATGTGAACCAATTCCTTAAGATTAGTAAACAAACAAACAAACAAACAAATTCTGTTTCTTGGGAAATGACTAATAAAATGATCAAAAGTCCTTAAAAATTTTTAAATAGCATGAATGGGGTTAGTCATTCACAAATTGCAATGGTTTCTATGTAGGATCAAAAATGAAAGACACAACATGTGAAATTTCATCAATATGTGGTTGATGGTGATAAATGACGAAACAGTATGATTGGTAAAAGTTGAAAAGGAAAACTTTTGAAGATTAGTTTTGACGATGGATGTTTACTAATCTAATTCAGAAGGAGGCTAAACATTTATTCCAAACTTTCATAGACTAAGCATGATAGAAGTCATTGATGGATGTAAAGTTATTGCAAACCCCCAGGTGTTTCCAGCAGTTCTGGTTTTGTTAGCCTCTCACAACTTCCACTCAGTGGTGAGCGGTCAGAGCTTCTAAGGGAGTGCTTCACAAACTTTGGCATGCATCAGAATCACCTGAATGAATTGTTAAAGTGCAGTTTATTGGGCCCCAACCCAGAGTTTTATGATTCAATAGGGCTGGGGTAGGGCCCAACAAATCCGCAGGTAAAGCTGGTGTTCCCAGCCTAAGAGAACCACACTTTGAGAACCACTGTTCATTCTATGGTGTTTCCTAACAAAGCTTTCTCATCAATGACGGTTGTTTGCTTTGGATTATTCAAATAAATTAAACTGAGTATTTTGGGAAAAGATCTTTCGTTGAATTGGTATCAACAGAAAGAAGACCATGACATCTTCTTTCTTCTTGCCCTTTTTAAAGGTCCTTCAAATATTTCAAGGTTTGAAAGAACAATGGATATATCTACATAGCGAAAGTACATTTGGGAATTGCAAACTTACATTTACCTCTTTAGTCACTTTGAACTTAAAAACTAGAATTATGAATTACTTTCTGTAATCTTCTCATAAGTAGAGAAGCTGCTTTTTATGCACAACTTCAATTTAGCCTTCCAATTAATGTCATCACATAGAAATATAGAGGTAAAGCATGATACCTTCATATTTACTTCTAAATGTATAGCTTCATGATTTGGTTTTAAATAATCACAGACTTGGTAAAAAGATCTGATCACTCTTTCTATATAATGGTTCTAAAAAGGCCATTTAGAAGCTGAAAACAGTAAGCATCAGATGTTTTTTTTAGCTGTGTTTACATTTCCTTTAGATTCTTTCTTTATGCAGATTCTTTCTTTCTTTACGCCAAATCATTTTAGTTAGCTTTCGTTTCCTTGGGAATTGATTATTGAGTTTAAGGGTATTTTAATTTCATGTGTTCCCTCCTTTAGCCCCTGGCTGGCTCCAAAAAAAAAAGCAAAGCTCAAATCAACCAATATTGAGCAAAAAGCAAGTTTGTTTAAACGAGAAGTTGAAATTACTTTCTGAAATGAAATATGAGGCATGGCCATGGATTTCAGTCACACGTGCTATCTCTGCCTTTCTCTGCTATACAAAATTGAGTTAATTGTAATCATTTTACGTGGCATACATTTAAAATTTTTTCCTTATTGCTCTGAGGCACAGAATATCTCCTTGGGGAGGGAAAAAAAGCCAAGTTATTGACTCATCAAAGAAAAGAGACATAATTATTTTGTATAAGCCTGTGGAAGAAACGAAGCATAGATAGTAATGTGCTGTATAGTTTTCTGGAGATGAAAATTTGAGGGTCAACATAATAAAGAACTTTGGAAATTATTATAACAGAAAACAAATTCATCAAGTATGTGAGGATGACATTGGTAATTAGACCTGATAGTCTTCCTCTAAAGTCTTTCTTGTAATGTCCCCTAAATGGAATCAGAATCAATAGATCTACTTTAAAATTTATTAGAAAGTGCTGGTGTCAGAGTTTGAGAAAAAAGAAAACCTTTCTGCTTGTCTTTGGCTTCATTCATTCTGTGCTACTTAAAAGAGTTGAATACATATTTGGAACCCCACTGGTCTAAGTAAGCATTTGTTGAAGTTTTTAATGATGAGTTGGAATATCCATAGACTTTTTGCTATTTGCTAAGTCTTGTACTGAAAATTTAAATAGCAGACAAAGCACAATATTTTTTCGAACTTGTCTTAAAGATCCTATTTTGTCCCTAAAATATACTGTAGTGTAAAACATAGTCTCCATGGCCTTGAAGAGTTTATCTCATGTATAGGACTTCTGTCTGATCATTCACATTCCACATAGAATGGCAGTCTAGAAGTGCTAAGCAAACTGCTATTAGTGGAATATCAGCAGTCTGAAGACCTCACTTCTAGCCATGACAGAGTTATTAGATGGATGGCCCTAGGCAAGACATTTCACTATATTAATTCTTCAACCACTCAGTTCCATTAACTAGTTTTTAGTTTTAAATGAAAACCAGTCTCAGAAGCTTTCTAAAATCACTTTAACAGGGTTGGTTGACCTTGCTATGTTTTCTCTATCCCACTGAACTTGCCATCACCTTCTACTGTAACTGCCTAGTTAATTGTCAGTCTTACAGAAATGTGGGCTACAAGAGGATATATAGACCATATCTCTCTAACTCATTATTATGTTTCCAGCATTTAGAATAGTGCCTGGCATCTGACAGGTGCTCAGTAAATATTAGTGGAAGAAACAAATAAATGAATGAATACATGAATTAGTAAGATAAAATATGATTGTTTACACATATTTCTTGGTATTTAACCCCAGATATGGGTTTCCTTTTTTTATATTCTATTACTTTGATAATGTGATTGTTCTAAGACTACTCAAATTCTCAAGCAGATTTTACATTTGTTTTCAAGACCCAGTGTTCCTCAAAGAAGCCAAACAGCATGGTTTTTTGTTGTTGTTGTTATTGTTGTTTTTAGCATAGTTTTCAAGTAATCCTTAAACTCCAAACCTACCTACTTTTAGGTGTCCATAAAGGTTATGAAGGAAACTTTTAAGGCTCAAACCACTTCTGGCTCCCCTCCCCAGCCAAATCATCAATGTACCACGTACAAATAGGCAAAGTATAATGTATACTATGCTTATTTCTCTGCTTTACTGCCTTTGACTTATTTTCCATTTCTG
This sequence comes from Pteropus alecto, assembly GCF_000325575.1. NCBI lineage: Eukaryota > Metazoa > Chordata > Mammalia > Chiroptera > Pteropodidae > Pteropus > Pteropus alecto. Next base: position 10,477,292 of record NW_006494610.1, read on the forward strand.
GACTTCCTGTTAAAGAGTAACTATCCCACATATGTATAATGTCAGATGGCTATTGGTGATATATTCCAAGTAGAGCTTTTATGTCATATTTGAAAACTGTGTTTTCTTTCGAGCTTTAATGCAACTTTTTAAAAAGCAATTTGATACTATGCATTAAGAACCTTAAAACTATTTATAATCACTAATTTCACTTCTAGGAATTTAAGGAAATAATCAGAAATATAGATAAGAATTTGACCCTGTTCATTGTAACACTAAATTGAAATGAATACTAAGAGGAGAATATTAAGTAAAGTAAGATATATTAGCAGTATGCAGTGCTCAAAATCATGCTTATGAAGAGATTTTATGCCACAGAAGAATTAACATATAGTTTGACCATATCTAAATATCAAATTATATTCATAGAATAAAGTATGGAAGAATAAATCATGAGAGATCATATTCCTCTTAATATTTTTCATTATGAGGCTATAATATTTGTGAAATTATAAAAATTACTTTAAATAAAAAATACTTTAAGTTTAAGCAGTGCTTAACTCAGTGCACCTTTCTACTCCTTGAACTTATTGATATACACTTATTTTTTTTTTACTTAGGCATTTATTGACAATTGTTAGAAAGAATAAGATAAAAGATAGAACCTGCTAATATGACTCATAAAAATGTAGACATTATGACACTAATATTAATAATTCAGAACAAAAAAATTTTAAATGGTACATATATCAAGATAATTAAAAATGTTAACAATTTGATTCTCAATAAGAACTTAATTAAAAGTAATAAAACTGCGTGCATATAGGTGCTGATTTCCGAATTATCTTTGAAAGTAAAAATCCTTTAAATTATGGATGAAGATCTAAAATAAAATTGATACATACTCAATGACAATGGCAGTTTTGGCTACCAACAGTATGAAAATGTTTTCATTATAACGTTTACTTTAAAAATTCAGTTCTAAATCAGTATTATAATTGTGTGAAATTTATGTGTAGGCAAAGATAAAAAGGAAATGGGAGAATTAAGATTTCATAAAATTAAATATCAGTGCTGTGTACCGGCTCTTGGGAACTACCGATGAAAAGAGAAAGAATGGCAGGTTGACATATGTAGTATGTGTATTAACATGTGCATATACGTATGTAATGTGAATATAAGTGTAGTTTCTCAATAATATGTCAATATTCATGGTTTGGAATGAGGGACAAAGTACTGGTAGACTCAGTGGTTAAATAGACACTCTCAGGTAGCCTCGGCATATTTTGTTCACCATGTGTTACAAATTAGACTATGAAATATAATCCCTGAAATGCACTGCTTACTTTATGGTATCCTCTTATGATTACTTTCATATCAGTTCCATAAAAGTGTCAGGAAAATGTTGAAAGGTATCCATTATGTATGCTGTTGTTAGTTTTACTGTGATAAAATTTTTGTACTCATTTTGAAAATCTGAAGAATATCAGAAGAAATTTTGTTGTGTAATAATCATTAAAAGGGAAATTAGCCATAATTCCTAGAAAGATTTAAGTCAAGTGTAAGGTTCATTCACATTTATATAGCTTTAGGAAACATTGAGGCTATTTCTTTCTGTATTTACTCACTGATTCTGTTTATAATAGAGTTAACACTTTCCTTCCATTGAATCGGTTAACTCCAACCACTAAATCAGTTTATTAAGCAGTGTTTTATAAATATGATAATTGCTATAAGCTCTTTTGGTTGCTTATTTAACAATGAAACTCAATGAAATAGAGCCTCAAATTTTTATATATTTTTTAATTTTTTTATTTTTCAGTTAGAATTGACATTCAGTGTTATTTTACATTACTTTAAGGTGTACAACATAGTGATTAGACATTTATACAATTTATACAATTGTCGAAATGATCCCCCCCCCAATTAGTCTAGTACCCACCTGGCACTATACATAGTTAGTACAATATTATTGACAATATCCTACATGCTGTACATTATATCCCAGTGACTGTTTTGCAACTACCAATTTTTACTTCTTGATCCCTTCACGTTTTTCACCAAACACCCAAACCCCCTCCCATCTGGCAATCGCTAGTTTGTTCTCGGTATCTATGAGTCTGTTTTTAATTTGTGTGTTCATTTATTTTGTTCTCAGATTCCATGTATAAGTGAAATCATATGGTATTCATCTTTATTTACCTTATTTCACTTAATATAATACCCTCTAGGTCCATCCATGTCATCACAAATGGTAAAATTTCATTTTTTATGGCTGAGTAATCTTCCATTGTATATATGTAACACAACTTTTTAATCCAATTATCTATTGATGGTCACTTAGGTTGCCTCCATATCTTGGCTATTGTAAATAGTGCTGCAGTGAACATAGGGGTGCATATACCTTTTTGAATTAGTGTTTTGGTTTTCTTTGGATAAATACCCAGAAGTGCGATTGCTGGGTAAAAGGTAGCTCAATTTTTAATTTTTTGAAAACTTCCAGACTGTTTTCCAAAGTGGCTGTACCAGTTTGCAATCCCCCAACAGTTCACGAGGGTTCCCTTTCTCTACATCTTCTCTAACACTTGCTGGTTTTTGATTTATCGATGGTAGTGATTCTGACAGGTGTGAGGTGATATCTCATTGTGGTTTTAATTTGCATTTTGATGATTAGTGACTTTGAGTATCTTTCTTTATGACTATTGTCCATCTGTACATCCTTTTTGAAGAAATGCCTATTCAGGTTCTCAGCCAATCTTTTAATTGGATTGTTTGTTCTTTTTGGTGTTGAGTTGTATGAGTTCTTTATAAGTTTTAGATATTGACTCCTTATCAGATGTATCATTAGCAAATATATTTTCCCATTCAGTAAGTTGTCTTTTTGCTTTGATGATTGTTTCCTTTGCTGATAAAACTGTTTTAGTTTGATGTAGTCCTATTTGTTTATTATTTTTTGTTTGTTTCCCTTGCCTGAGGAGCTTTAGCAGAAAAAAATATTACCGAGAGCAATGTCAAAGAGTGTACTGCTCATGTTTTCTTCTATGAGTTTTAAAGTTTCGGGTCTTCCATTGAAGTCTTTAATTCATTTTGAGTTTATTTTTGTATATGGTGTAAAAGGGTGATCCAGTTTCATTTTTTATGTGTATCTGTCCAGTTTTCCCAACACCATTTTTTGAAGAGACCATTTTTACCCCATTGTATATTCTTATCTCTTTTGTCATAGATTAAATGACCATATAAGTGTGGATTTATTTTAGGGCTCTCAATTCTGTTCCACTGATCTAAGTGTCTGTTATAATGCCAGAACCATGTTGTTTTGATTACTATAGCCTTTTAGTATAGTTTGATATCAAGTAGCATGATACGCCCAACTTTGTTCTTCTTACTCAAGATTGCTATAGCCACTTGGGGTTTTTTGTGGTACCATATAAGTTTTATTATTTGTTCTAGTTCTTGGAGAATGCCATTGATACTTTGATAGAGATTGCATTAAATCTGTAGATTGCTTTGGGTAGTATGGACATTGTAATGTTGTTAATTCTGCCTGTCCATGAGCACAGTATATCCTTCCATTTATTTGTGGTTTCTTCAGTTTCTTCCTTCAATGTCTTATAGTTTTCCATGTACAGGTCTTTTACCTCCTTGGTTAAATTTATTCCTAGGTATTTTATTGTTTTTCATGCAATTGTAAATGGGATTGTTTTCTTAATTTCTCTTTCAGATAATTCATCATTGGTGTATAAAAATGCAAATGACTTCTGAATATTAATTTTGTATCCTGCTACTTTACTGAATTCATGTAATTTTTTTTTTGGTGGAATCTTTAGGATTCTGTCTACAGAGTATCATTTCATCTGCAAATAATAACAGTTTTACTTCTTCCTTTCCAATATGGATGCCTTTTTTTTCTCTCTCTTGTCTGATTGCTATAGTTCTTCTTACCCATGAACACAGTGTATGTTACCTTTTATTTGTATCTTCAATTTCTTTCTTTAATGACATAATTTTCTGAGTATAGCTCTTTTACCTCCTTGGTTAAATTCATTCCTAGGTATTTACTTTGATATAATTGTAAATGAGATTATTTTTTAAATTTCTCTTTCTGATAGTTCATTATTGTTGTGTAGAAATGCAACCAATTTCTGAATATTAATTTTGTATCCTGTTACTTTACTGAATTTGTTTATCAGTTCTAATAGTTTGTTGGTCGAATCTTTTGGATTTTCTCTATATAGGATCATGTCATCTGCAAATAATGAAAGTTTTACTTTTTAACAATGTTATTTCTTCTTACCCATGAACACAGTGTATGTTACCTTTTATTTGTATCTTCAATTTCTTTCTTTAATGACATAATTTTCTGAGTATAGCTCTTTTACCTCCTTGGTTAAATTCATTCCTAGGTATTTACTTTGATATAATTGTAAATGAGATTATTTTTTAAATTTCTCTTTCTGATAGTTCATTATTGTTGTGTAGAAATGCAACCAATTTCTGAATATTAATTTTGTATCCTGTTACTTTACTGAATTTATTTATCAGTTCTAATAGTTTTTTCGTGGAATATTTAGCGTTCTCTCTATATAGTATCATGTCATCTGCAAATAATGACAGTTTTACTTCTTTCTAATTTGGATGCCTTTTATTTTTGTTGTTTTTGTTGTTGTCTGATTGCTGTGACTAAGACTTCCAAAACTATGTTTTGTATGCCTTTTAAATTTCTATCTTGTCTGATTGCTGTGGCCAGGACTTCTAATACTATATTGAATAAAAGCAGTGAAAGTGGACATCTTAGTTTCGTTCTTGATCTTAAGGAAAATGTATTTAGCTTTTCTCCACTGAATATGATGTTAGCTGTGAGTTTGTCAAATATGGCTTTTATTATGTTCAGGTATGTTCCCTCTTTTCTCACTTTGCAGAGAGTTTTTATCATAAATTGATGGTAGATTTTGTCAAAACATATTTTTCTGCATCTACTGATGTGATTATATGATTTTTATCTGTCAATTTTGTTAATGTAGTGTATCATATTAATCGATTTGGGGATATTGAACTAACTTGTGTCTCAGGAATAAATCCCACTTGATCATAGGGTACAATCTTTTTAATGTATTACTGGATTCGATTTACTACTATTTTGTTGAGGTTTTTTGCATCTATGTTTATCAGGGATATCAGCCTATAATTTTTGTGTTTTGTAATGTCTTTCTCTGGTTTTGGAATAAAAGTAACGGTAGTCACTTAGAATGAGCTAGAAGCCTTCCCTTCTCTAGAATTTTTGGAATAGTTTGAGAAGAACAGGAGTTAACTTTTCTTTAAATGTTTGGTAAAATTCACCTGTGAAACCATCTGAGGTGCAGAACTTTTGTTTGTTGAAAGTTTTTTAACTACTGATTCCATTTCATTACTAGTAATTAGTTGGTTCAGATTTTTTATTTCTTCTTGACTCAGTCTTGGAAGATTATATGATTCTAGGAATATATCCATATCTTTCAGATTGTTCAATTTATTGGCGTATAATTAATTGCTCCTGCTATTTTCTTATAATCCTTTGTATTTCTGTGGAGTCATATGTTACTTTTCTTTTATTTCTGATTTTATTTATTTGGGTCCTCTCTTTTTTTTTTCTTGGTGAATCTGGTTGAAGGTTTATCAATTTTGTTTATCTTTTTAAAGACATAACTCTTGGTTTTATTGATCTTTAGTATTTTTTAGACTATTTCATTTATTTTTGCTCTGATATTCATTATTTCCTTTCTTCTACTTACTTTGGCTTTTGTTGTTCTTTTTCTAGTTCCTTTAGGTGTTAAGTTAGATTATTTATTTGATTTTTCTATTCTTTATTGAGGTGGGCCTACATTGCTATGGATTTCCCTCTTAGGACTACTTTCACTATGTCCTCTAGATTTTGGATTGTTGTATTTTCATTTTCATTTGTCTCAAGATATCTTTCGATTTCTTCCTTGATCTCATTGTTTGCCCATTCATTGTTTAAGTATCATGTTATTTAGCCTTCTTGTGTTTGTGTGTTTTTTAGTTTTTTTCTTGTAATTAAATTCTAGTTTCATATCATCATGGTCGGAGAAGACACTTAATAGAATTTCAGTATTCTTAAATTTACTGAGACTTGTTTTGTGGCTCTTAAAATATCTATTAAATCCATCTGGTCTAGTGTGTCATTTAAGGCTGCTGTTTTCTTGTTGAATTTTGTCTGAAAGATCTGTTCATTGGTGTCAATGGGGTGTTAAAAATCCCCTACTATGACTCTAATACTGTCAATCTCTCCCTAAGTGTTGGTCAACATTTACTTTAATTATTTAGGTGCTCCTCTGTTAGGTGCATAAATGTTTACTAGGGTTATAGCCTCTTGTTTGATTGATTCCTTTATCATTACATAATGTCCCTCTTTGTCTCTTATTATAGCCTTTGTTTTAAAGTCTATTTTATCTGATATAAGTATTGCTACCCCAGATTTTTTAAATTTCTATTCACATGAAATATTTTTTCCATCCCTTTACTTTTAGTCTGTATGTGTCTTTTGATTTGAAGTGGGTTTTTTTTGTAGACAGCATGCATATGGGTGTTATTTTCTTATCTATTCAGCAACTCTATGTCTTTTGATTGGAGCATTTAATTCTTTTACATTTAAAATGATTATTGATAGGTTCATAGTTATTGCCATTTTATTATTCATATTTATGTTTTTCCTCCCTTCTTCTTCTTAAAGAATACCAGTCAACATTGCTTGTTACACTTGCTTGTGGTGGTGAATTCTTTTAGCTTTTCCCTGTCTGGGAAGCTCTTTATCTCACCTTCAGTTTTAATTGATAACCCTGCTGAGTAGAGTAGTCTTGGTTGTAGGTCCTTGCTTTTCATCACTTTAGATATTTTGTGTCAATCCCTTCTGGCCTGCACAGTTTCTATTGAGAAATCAGGTGACAGACTTAATGGGAGTATCCTTGTAAATAACTAGTTGCCTTTCTCCTGCTGCTTTTAGAATTCTTTGTCTTTTTTTTTTTTTTTTTTCCAGCAGAAAAGAAAAGCTTTATTAGAAAGGAAGGTACACTTCAGACGTGGAAACAGGTCTGAGCAAGAGAAGTGTGGCTCAAAGGCCTCTCTTTGTCCTTAACCTTTGCTATTTTAATTATGATGTGTTGAGTGTGGCTCTGTTGGGCTTCACCTTGTATGGTACTCTGTGTTTTTTGGATTCATGTCTATTTCCTTCACCAAGTTAGGGAAGTTTTTAGAGATTATTTCCTCAAATAGGTTCTCAATCCCTTGCTTTCTCTCTTTTTTTTTTTGGTACTCCTATGATGTGAATGTTGTTACGCTTGATGTTGTTCCAGAGGCTCCTTAAGCGATCTTCATTTTTTTGGATTCTTTTTACTTGTTGCTGTTTTCATTGGGTATTTAATGCTACCTTGTCTTCCAAATTGATGATTAGATCTTCTGCTTTATCTAATTTACTACTGATTCTTTTAGTGTATTTGTTTATTTCAGTTATTATATTCTTCATTAATGACTGGTTCTTTTTCATGATTTCTATGTCCTTTTTCATCCTTGCTATCTCTTTGTTGAAATTCTCACTGAGATCATCTATTCTTCCTCTAAGTTCATTAAGCATTTTTATAACTAGTGTTTTGAACTCTGTATCTGGTCAGTTGCTTGCCTCCATTTCATCTGATCCTTTTTCTTGAGTTTTGTTCTCTTTTTCCTTTGGGGCATGTTTCTTTGTCTACTCATTTTGGCTGCCTTGCTATATTTGTTTTTATGTATTAGGTAGATCTGCTACATCTTCCAGTCTTAGCTTGGCCTCATGTAGTAGGTTTTCTGTTTGGGCCACTTACACAGTCTCCTTGATTACCTACACTGGGTGCTTCAGGAGTGACCTTCATGTGGTTGTGTTTGCCCACCTGTTGTAGTTGAGTCTTGATTGATGTTTACACATCAGTGAGTGGGATTTACTCTGAGGCTGACACCCACAATGTATGAGCTGCTGTGTGGGTACTGACCCCATGGGGTGGGATTCACCCGTCAGTCAGTGTGCCTGTTGAGACTACTCTTTGGATGTGCCACTTGTAGATCTAATCAGATGGTGCTCTGTTGAGGTCTAATACCAGCCTGTGGGTATATTGGTTCTGGGGCCCCTTGGAAGGGGCGCCTGTGCAGGCCAAAGGTCAGCCACTGCTTGTGACTGGCTGGGGCTACCTGGTAGAAGCTACAAAGCTATTCTTGTTTGAATGACGCCCAAGCTGGACCTCCAGGTATGTGAGAGAAGCTACACGGGAACTGAGACCAACTGTCCCCAGTATCGGGCCTGGGGCAGCTCAGCAAAAGGCCCAGGGCAACCTAAGACCTGAAGCTGCTGGGTGCCCATAAGGCTTAGCAGCTGAATGAGCTTTAGGTGGTATTCGAGTTGGATGAGGTGGGGTCTCAGGGCATCACCAGGGTGGGACAAGTGGTTTTTTCCAGGTTTTGCACATTCAGATTTGTTGCCAGTGCTGAGCCTGTGGCCATTCGCAATAATCTTAGCTCACACTGAGGCCAGATGCTTCCCACCTTGGGCCCACAGACCCCTGAGATTTGTTCCAGAAATACTGTAGAAATACTCCAGCTAGGGTCCAGGCTGTTTGCCTGCCACTGAAAGTGTCTCCCTAGGTGTATGAACCTAGGTCTGTTGATTGCTGCCAAAGGAATTTCTGCTGAGTGCATGGGGTGGGGCTGGTTGCCCAGTAACCACCTGAAATTGCCACCAGGCAGTTTGTGAGTTGGGTGAGATGAGCTTCACAGGGATTCTTTAGGGTGGGATGAGGTTCACAGGGATTCTTTAGTGAGCAAATCTCACCAGTTCAATGAAGATTCAGTTTTGGCCATGTGGTGGGAGGTTCAACACAAGCAAGGTGGTGCTTCCTTGCAGGCTGCACAGGAGGAGGGCTCAACAAAGGGACAGCTGACCCACCAGCCCTCACTATGAAGCCACACAACTCAGTCTTTCCCTGTATGTTTCTGGCATCTCCTGAGCTGCTGTTTCTTCACTGGAGCCCAGGGTGTGTGCCTGTGAGTGAGTGAGTCTATGTATGGGCCCTATAAGGGGATGTCTGGATTTCCAGCTGCCTTCTGTCTCACCCAGAGAATCTCCACTGATTTGTACAACTATATTTCAGGAGGACTTCTCTTCCTGTACTGGAACCATGAGCTGGGGAACCCCAATGTGGAGCTGGGGATTTTTGCTCCTCTGGGGGTAGGGGCTTCTGCAGCCAAGATATCCCTCCCGATGTTCAACCACCACAAGTAGGAGTGGGACCAGCCTGTTTCACATCTTTGCCACTCCTACCAGTCTCCGTATGGTCTCTTTATGTCTCCAGTTATAGGATTTCTATTCAGCTAATCTTCAGATTGTTCTCCAGGTTGACTGTTTCACAATTTAGTTGCAATTTTAATGCAGTTATTGGTGGAGGCATGCACAGTGTTTACCTACCCCGCCATCTTGACCTCAATGTTCTAAATCCTCAATTTTTGTTATAAAATAGTTTGTAGTCATCTCACAACTGTGGTTCCAACTTTATCAAAAGACTCTGGCATTACAGTAACCAGAAAGAGTTGTTGAAATCAAAAGTTTGACTTTTATTGAAGGTAGAAGAAGTATCTATGACTTTCCATAGTCAAATGGCAGTGACTATAGAAGAAAGTAGAAAGAGACAAAATACTTGTTTGTATGTTTAGACCATGTGATTATTTAGTTCTATTCAAATTTATAGTATGCTTAACAGTTAAAATTCTAGAGCTAGATGGCCCGAGTTTCTAATTCTGTATCTACCATGTGTTATTTAATGTATCCTTGGCCAGTTACTACTGTGTCTAGATTCCTATTCTGTGGTTTTGAGAATTAACATACTTAATGCATACCTGGTTCGTAGTAAGTACTCAGTAAATGTGAGCATGTATTAGCAGTAGTGGTAGTGGTAATGGTATTACAGATCTTTACTAAGTACCTCTTATCATTATTATAAGCTTCTTGAAGGCAGATCCAGTGCATTTAACATAGTCTAAATATGGTGATTAGATGATAATACATAATACAATGCAAAGTGACATATACATGTCTAGAAAAAGTAAAAAATAAGTAGTTTGTGCATTTTATTGTGATATTCTTTATGGTGATATTCTTTTTGGTAGAGAAATATCAGGAAAATTAAGATAGAATTTATATGGACCATAAAGAATTGCTAGTGTTTTGATTTCTTATAAAGTATTTGAGGCAGATGCAACAAAGAAGCAAGAAAGCATGAGGTCCTTTGGATCACACTACATCACGTAATTACTAGTTCGAAGTTTGACTCTAAAGGGAAAAAGTTATAGATAAGAATGGAAAGGTAGAAGGGGTCCATATTGTAGATGAAAAAGCAACACCAATGTCTTATTTGCTGCCTTCTGTCTATACACATCATGAATTACTTTATAGTACTACAAGTACTTTATAGTCCCTAAAATCAACAAAGCTTTGGGCTCTTTAAGTAGATAAGTTCTTAAAGAAAAAAATTCATTTCAGACTTTTTTGTTATACTAATGTCTACAGGTTTATGGTGACCTTTACAAGTAGCCTAGGCATGTGGGGTTTCCCTCCGCAAAATAGCCTAACTAACATGGTGACCTTGTGTCATTGTTGTTTTTTCTTTTCTTTAAATACCTGCTCTGTCTTCTATAAAGGAAACCTAGTTCTTTTGAAGTATAGGCTTCTTTGAAAACACTGCATGTAAAAATACTTTCTAAAATAGTTTTGACTAACTTGGAGTTTTCCTTTGACTTTTGACATCGAGCACATATGTGTTGGCAGAAAACGCTGGCAGCAGGAGAACAGGCAGTTGGAGTTACTCCTTTTAGGCAGAAGGCTACAAATAAGGAATATTAATTTGACAGTGATGTAAGAATAGAATGTAATTATAGAATCACAATGGCCTAACTGAGGGAAGGGTGGGTTGTTCTGGAGTGCAGAGAGTGGAATGGAAAAAAATCAAAGTTGAGAGACATGAAATCCATAAAACTTGACAGTGGACTAGATGTGAAGGAGAAAAGAGTCAATACTCAAGCTTCCTATTTGGATGACCATAGAAATGGTCAGTAATTAAAAATAGGAAATTAAGAAAATTAAGAAAATTAGGAATTAGTAATTCGAGATCTGATGAGTTTTATGCCAAGAGACATTCATGCCAAGCTAACAGGCAATAAAAAAAATGCGAGACTTGGAAAATACCTGTATCATCTATATTACTAATGAAATAACTATTTAATTGACACAATTTAAAGATATCTATAAGGTGATACCAAAAGCTACAGTAATAGATAAGATTAATGGAAGAATAAAAATAACAAGAAAAGAGTTAAAGAACAAGATTTATTTGACTCTGAGTATAATCTTGTGCAGGTAACTTACATGTGTCTTCTTTTCCACACCTATAAAAATGTAATGATGATAAACTTTCTTCACAAATACAGATGAAATAATGTATGTGAAAATAACTGGCAAAGTGGAAGTGCTTCACAAATATTATTATTATTGTTGCTATTGAGAAGGAGAAGGAAAACGGTCAAATAAGTGAGACTAGAAGTGAGGAAAGTAAAGAATGACAGAAGTGGACACTGTCACAGACACCAAAGAGTTTCAAGAAATGTGTCAGCACCTTTGGGTATTAAATTTGTGTCATTGGTCTCCTCTAAGAGTGGTATTTCAATAAACACTGAACTTGGTTATCTAGAACTCAGGTTGAAATAAATGAGCAGAAAATTGGAAAATGGAAATAGTGGATATTTTAAAAAATACATGTCTGCATATATTCATATGACGAGACAGCAAATTACAGTGAGGATGGAAATTAATGTATTTTAAAGAAAGTTACCATTGAAAAAATATATTAGTTAACCAGACTATTTAACTTCATCCAACATTTACAAATTGAATATACACATTTTTCTTAGGTTAAAAAAAATACTCCCCATATTGTCATATCATTTGTGTATATTATCTGATTATTACTTAAACTCCTTTCTTTCATTTTTTTTTTTATGTTTGAGATAGTTACTTACTTTTGAATTCATAATCCTCTGTGAATGTTATTTAATATTTAATTTAATTGAGCTTTTAGTGCTCCATTTCCTCTGATATTAGTCACTTTCTTTTTAGAATGTTTTATAAATTGAGTTGATAATTTTATGTGAAGCACTATAAAATAATCAGTTCAAATGAGTTTGGAGATAAGTCCCATTTTCTTAAAACAATATTGTTTAAAATATGTCAATATTGGCATATGGAAGGGATATATTTGACATAAATGAAAATAATATAGTGGTTGTTGAATATGCTATTTAGTTAAGATTTTTTTCAGTTAAACTTTTTATTTTGAGATTCACATGACATTTTAAGACATAATACACAGAGATCCCATTTACCCTATACTCAGTCCCACAAAGATAATATCATGCAAAACAATAGTACAATATTACAACCAGGATATTGACATCGGCAGAGTCAAGATACAGATATTTCCTTCACCACAAAGATGCCTTTTGTAACCAGCACATTTCCCTCCCACCTACACCTACCACCCTTCCTTTACCCTTGGCAACCAGTAATCTGTTCTCCATTCCTATCATTTTGTCATTTCAAGAATGTTACATAAATGGAGCCATAGACTATATAACCTTTTGGGATTGACCTTTTTACTCAGCATAATTCTCTGGCAATTTATTCAGTTTGTTGAATGTTTTAGTAGCTCGTTCCTTTTCACTGCTAATTAATATTTCATGGTATGGATGTACCATAGTTTGTTTAACCTTCACTGTTGAAGGACAGACATCTGGGTTGCTTCTAGTTTGAGACTATTACCAATAAAACTGCTTTGTTCATGTGCAGGCTTTCGAGTGAACACAACTTTTCATTTCTATAGGATAAATGGCCAGTATTGCAATTGCTGGGTTGTATGGTAATTTTATGTTTAGTTTTTAAAGAAACTGCCAAATTATTGTTCAGAGGGGCTATACTATTTTATATTCCACCACTAATCACTTCAATTTTGTGTTGTCACTGTTTTATTTTAGTCATTGTGATAGGTGAGTATTGATATCTCATTATGGTAACAATTTGTATTTGTGTAATAGCTAATGATTTTGAACATCTTTTCATGTGCTTATTTGCCGTCTGTATATCTCTTTTGGTAAAATATCTCTTTCTGTCAATGGCACATTTAATAATTAAATTGTTTTTTACCGATAAGTTTGAGGAGTTTTTTTTTTTTATTTTTATTTTTATAGAAGCTAGTTCTTTGTCAGATATGTGGTTTGCAAATATTTTCTCAGTCCCTACTTTGTATTTTCTTGCTCTTAATAGGATCTTTCATGGAGCAAATTGTTCTAATTTTATGGAGCCTAGTTTATCATTTTTTTCTTCTATGGGTTGTGATTTTAGTGGCAAGTCTAAGAACTCTTTGGCTAGCCGTAGATCTAAAAGATTTTTCTCTTCTGTTTTCTTCTAAGGTTTCTAGTTACACATTTTATATTTAAGTCTATAATCCATTTTGAGTTAATTTTTGTAAAATGTGTGAGGTTTAAGTTGTCCATTTTTATTTATTGATTGCCTATCGATGAGCACCATTTATTGAAAAGACTATCTTTCTTCCATCTAACTGCATCTACACCTGTGTCAAAAATCAATTGAAAATATTTATGCTTCCTTCATTTTGTTTAAATTTCAGTACATGTTGAAGTTTGGATGTGGAAACTACTCATTGCCTCTGGATGAGGCTGCCCTGAAGGTTGTTTCGGAAGTACCATTTGTACTGTAAAGAGAAAGCTCTCTTTTTTAGAAGTCAGGGCACTGAGCTGTAGGGAAGAAAAGAAGGAAAGGTGAAGCTTCTTCTGCCCGCTTCCTGTTGGGCAGGAGATTTCTCCTCCTTGCTGAGGTTTATCATGTTATAGGTCATCAACCAACTCAGCTCCATTGCCTTTATGTTGACATGAGACCTCTTTCAAATTTGGGCAATGGGTTTTCCATCTGTCTTGGGTTTTGTAATGCTACAAAGTTGTTGTTGTTGATTTCTTTTAGCTCTTTCTCCCTGAAAGGAAAGTTTTATATGTGTGACTAGGTAGAAGCTTCGTTTGGAGTTGTTAAATCAGACACCTCTGAAACCATAAGTCCTAAATTTATTGTTTTAAAATAACATTCTACATTACATTTAAATGAGCATGTTTGGCATTTATGCAGAACCTAGTATAAAGGATTGTGGCAAAATAGAGAGAAAAGGAGGAAGTAGATGAATAAATAGAAATGATATTAAAACTAAACTCTGTACCCTCATTATAATTGTGACTCAAAATATATACATATAACTACATTTATATACAAATATGAATACATACAAATGATTTCAAAACAAAGCAGCAATAGGTGCACACTTAGAGTTTCCCAAATGTGTTAACCAGAACTAGTGCTATGGGGTAGTAACATCTGCTGTGTAAGGGAAGAGGAGGTGCTGAAATAGACTTGGGAAATGTTGGTATAAATATATTTAAACAAGAATTTTGGCTTTAAATTTTTTAAAGCTTTAAATTTAGAAATTTATATTGTGACTCTCCAGAAAATGCAACATTCTCAAAACCTATTTGATATGTAATTGCATAGAGCATCATGTGGGAACGGGTTTATTCAAGACATCAGATTGTGAAGTGCCAGTAGTATCTATTTTTTTAACAATATTATAGAATGCTTAATATGTGCCAGATATTTCAGACAACTCAAAAATATTACTCTATTTAATCCCCAGAACCCTATGAGGATAGTGATATATTGTTATGACAGTTTTACAGGTGAAGAAACTGAAGCATAGAAAAATTAAGTAACTTTCCAAGGTCACCCAGATAATAAATGACAAAGTCAGGATTTGTACCTAGGTGGCTCAAGAGTTAATGCTCTTTGCTTCAATGACAACATGCGAAGTAAATGGTGTTAACCCTAATGCTAGAGATTTAGGACAATTTTTGGTAATGAAACTTTCTGGTTAACTAGTTAATTCTTTCTGTTTTTGACCTTGTTGCTAAAAAACAAAACTATTAGTTTGCCTTCTCAGCTGAACAATTTCTTGTAATTTTCAGGGTATCATTGTGAAGAGCAATATTCATTATCTAGTACTTCCTCAATTATTTTATAACTATTTGTTGAACATGCCCTGTGTTAGATGCTGGGGGTACAGAGATGAATACAAAGAAAAATTTGACCTCAAAGTACTAAAAGTGTAGTGAGGGTGAATGGGAGATGGGGATAGTTTCAGAGACTGAACTGGATTGGATATCCTCTATCCTTGACAATATTCCATTGATTAAATTATTGTCCTATTGTCCTATCCATTTGTCTAAAAGTCAAATGATGTAAACAAAAATCTGGTTAACTGAGAATTTCAGTAAATCAATTATTATCATAGCACTCATTGGCTAAGAATGGAGCCAAATTTATGATACATATTTAAAGAATTTAAAGGAGTTGATGAATTTGGGTAGACATTTTTTTTAAAGGGCAGAGTATATCAGATGAATATTAAGGGAAGGAGAATTTTTAAAAATTAAAAGTAATGTAAGAAAAAAATGTTTGATTGTTGCAGTTAGTCCAAGTTAAGAAATCAGTTGAGACTAGGAATCTATAGGAAAAATTCAAATGCAGAAACTCTTGGATGCTAACCTGCAGAGATGTCTAAATTTTTGCCTCTTTCTCTCACTGGTTTAGGGTAGGAATCTCCTCATTACCTTGGGACAATGGCTGGTTTATAAAACTGAATAGTTGTTTGTTAAAAGAGAAAAAGAGATTTCATAAAGAGAGTTCAAAGTTTGTATTAATATCTGTAATCGCTATGAAGTAAAATACTTTTTCAAGGAATCTTCATATAAAGAAGTATATACATACACAAACTACATAGCGCATGTTCTGTTGTTTCAGATGGTTCTTACTTGGCAAAACCTTTATCCAGTAGTAGTTAGTGTCTGGTCTAGTCATAGCACAGTTCTTTTTTCTTTTAGGTTTTGAGCTTTTTGTTTTCTTCCCCTTTATTACATTTCAGAGTAGGGTAGTGGTTACCAGGAAGCTACGATAAGTTCAATATATAAATTACCACTTTTAAAAGGATCCTCATACTCAAGATGTATTTGACCTTAAAAGTATATTATAACATTACCTTGATTTATGGTATTTCAGGATCTCTCACTACCTTAAGCCATCATTTTGTCTTAATTAAATATATTAAATGTACATATTGAGTGAACATAATTTATTCCATTTTTAAGCTAGAACTCTAACTCTTTGATATCTGTAATTATTGAAGGAATCATATTAATGGGAGTTATTCTCTTTAGTTGAGATTCTGCTAATAACCCTCATATTTGTGAGTTCTCTGCTTTGCAAAAGTAGACTGCAAAAGCAATGTATATATTAATTAATATTTATTAAGCATTCTGCATTTGGGATTCCAATTATATAGTCCTGCATACATACTCATTCATATCTGTGGGAAGCTAATAAAATAATGAGGCTGCTTATCTGGTTAGCAAAATAGTGTCTCTTTTTTTGTCATTGCTGTGACATTTCATCGATGCAAATATCAAAAGATAAAAGAACTCAGACTTTTGGTTGACTTTAAAATCAATATTCTAAAGTATATTATAAATATTATGCTTAACAGGAAGTCATCTTTGGCTATACTTAAAATAACACCCAGACTGTATTTAACAGAAAGGGAGTTAAAAACAAAGCATATAAAGAGTCTACATTGGGCAATCTGAAATAGAGGTGTAATGAATGTCCAATGAGTCAGAACATTGAAGGAATTAACTTAGCAAGAAAAAGAAATATTTTGTTTCAGTTACCTAAGTGAGCCAAGTACAAAAGCAGAAAGTTTATATGTGTGTATGTGTGTATCTATCTATGTTTATTTTTATTTATTTTTGTATTGTTGCTTGATTTATCTGAAAGCAACTTAAAATGTTCAACAAGAGTCTGAAGGGTCTGCATTACCAGTCTATACAACATTCAAGATACTACTACTGGATCAAAACTATTTCAAAGCCTCGTGGAGGAGCTGTTTCTAGAATATGTAATGATTGATATGAAATAACACGATGTGAGAAATGCTACTAAAAATCTTAAAAGATGACAGAGTGTTTTTCAAGCTTCATGAAAAATGATGAAGGTGCTTTGTCAAGGATTGCTAAAAGCCTACTTGCAAGAACTCCCTGAATAACTGCTGAGAATGCATCTGTTTCTTGATTGTTTTTGAGTAGCTGCTTGGCAGTGTGAGGTGACACTATCTGGGTACAGAGTAACAAACTGACTAGAGTGTATGTACTGTGCTTGTTAGCTAGACAACATCATGCCACCTCAAACAGAATAATATTTAGAGTTTAGTAGAGTTTAATTTTATTTCAATATACTTAGACTGGTGATATATTTTCATTATCTTTGAAATGATTAATAGCCAGCAGCAATCCTTAGTAAAGGGAAGACTACTGCTGAATATCATTGTCAATTTGAAATGATAAAGATATATTTTCATTATAACTGCCCATAAAATAAATTTCTTAGTAGAAACAACTTTCTCTCTGCCTATGTACACCCCTGCATGTACTACATTAAAGTCTCTTTCTCTTTTTTCTAGCCATTCAAAAGATAGTTCCAGGTCAAACTTCCTGACCCTGGAAGCCTATTTTGCCTGGTTTCAGTTCTTTTGGTTCCAGTTCACTTTCTTTGCCCACTCCCATAGAGATGATGCATGAGACATTTGCTTAGAGAGCTCTCCTGCATGAGGCTTTGGTTTTTACTTGTAGCCCCAGATGCCTGATAACCTCTTCCCAGAAATGGAAGTTCAGGCAATAGGAACCTAAGTCATTTTTATTATCAAGTGAAGATATTAAGCCCATAAACATGGCAGCTCATCTTATTTTTAGTATGCACACCGAGTCACTTTCCTTGTGCTAATATACTACCCCGGATCTCTCATGCAATAGTATTAGTGGTTATAGTTGTCGATCAAAATCCAAACCCCTAAAGTAACAAAAATAGAGGCATGGCATGCAGAAAGGAAGGAAACTTAACCCTTACTGAGTTATTGACTTAACTACAGCCTGACTAAAGCCTTCCAACTCTAAGTGTGGTCCATGGATTAACAGCAACAGTATCACCTGAGAGCTTGTTACAAATGTGCAACCATAGGCCATGCCCAGACCTCCTGCCAGAAACTTATTCTAAGTAGACTCTTATGCACATCAGAATGAAAAAAAGCATTGGTATAGAGCATTTAAAAATATTTTCTCATTGAATCCTCACAACACTTTCACATGGTTGGCATTATTATGCCCATTCTACAAACGAGGACTATTAGGAATAGGGAGGATATGTAACATGCTAATCCAGAGGCTAAGCCCTTTCCTGTGTGTTACTATCCCCCTTGGTATGACTTTATGCCAATAACAGTAGTAATGGCCAAAATACAGGGCTTTATTAACCTAGGGATAATTTGACAGTTGGATAGTTTCCAATTACTGTGGGAAAAAAAAAATTTTTTTTTGTCAATTACTCAGGTGTAGTCACAAAGAAAATAGTTTCATTATTTTTGTCACACCTCTATTTTGAACCAAATGATATTAACTTCTTTAATTTGCAATCCAAAAAATTCACTTAGGTTTCAATCTGAACAACCTTTAGCTGATATCTCTACAAGCCAAATTCAACCTCAGAGACTGAAATTTTGTAATGATAGTAGATATTCTCAAAAGGTGCTACTGAATCCAAAAGCAATTCCAAAAGTAGAGTCGTAAAAGAAAATTTTACTGTAGTAGTACGTTGGAACTGGTGCATAGTCTCCTAAGATGTGAATACTCATTTTTATGTTCAAGTACTGACAGTTTTGTTAAAGAATCTTATAAAAATACAATTTTTGTTTTTAAAAAAAGAGTCTCAACTTTATGATCACAACTCATACTCCCAAGAAAAAGGACCCAGCATGAAATGGTAGAGATTGATGTTTCTTTCAGCAAGTCATTGTGGGAAGTAAAACAAGTGCCACTAACCAATGGACACAAAGTTTAACAGGACACTCAAAATCAACAAATGGCAACCAGTCAGAATGTAATTGCTAAGCTTTATATCATATAATAAATTTTTTCAAACATAAAATGTGAATATGGTTGCCACTTTCTCCTACAAATAATACACAGTGTGATTCCTATGGTAGACATGTAGCATACATATGGGTATTACAGATATAACATGATAAAATTTTCATTTAACTTTCAGTAGCACTCAGGGGCTCCATACTTCATCCTTATATCAAGTGTCTGCTGAATTCTATAGACTGGAGAAGTATTTCTGATGTAATTATACCCCAGAGTGGCAGCAAGGTCAGCAAGGTATCATTATTTACCACAAAAAGATGCAGTGCTCTCAGTACAATACCTAGGACATGGAGTTTTCTTATTCCCTATAAAAGAAATAAGGATTTATCTAAAAATACAAATATTTTCTCCAAAGAATCTAATATTTATTTTGATAATTCACTATTAACTCACTGCCTATTGCCAGAAGTACCATAAATAGCATTCTTTTGAAATTCTCATAAAATTTTATTTTTGTTCTTTTAATTCATAAAACTTCCCTTAATCTCTCAAGATAATTGCAATTCTCAGAAACACTGATCTGAGAGTCTATAGAGCCAAAAGAGTTTGTTACCATATGGTTTTATTCTAATATTTTTATGTAAAAAATATCCAACAAAGTTTACAAATTCATAGCTAACAGCTCATAATGCTCTTTCCTCTACCCTGTCTCACTTTTAATTTGCTGTCTAATCAAGAAGGGATCGCAATGACCTGAAAAAAAAACCCACAGGGTCCCGAGGGTTATTATTGCATAGAAACTGAGTCCTGCTTCCTTTCAAACCTAAAAGATCACGTAGATCTAGGCTATGGCGATGCTGACTGCATGTCATGTATCAGTCTTAAAAAGGCAGAAATAGTATTTCATACACCCCCACCACCAGCCCCGCTCTTTTAAACCTTCAGAGGCATAAATAAAATTGTCAGCTGACTGAAAAAAAATTTGGGTACTCATGTTTTCTTTTTTGTCGGAATGCTAACTATTTTATTTGATCAAGTCACTTTTCTCCTTTTTGCTTCAGTTTCTTAAGGAAGAGCCAGTCCATACAACTCAATAGTTAAGGTCAGGACTGCCATCACACTGGTCTGAGTAGAGAGAATTACCCCAAAATATAAGCAGATGTTTTCTATACATGACTACTCACTGGTAGAGAGTTTGGAATTAAGAGCCTGTCAGCTGTTGCTGAATATCTTTCTGTTATAACATTTGCCAAATCTGTGATATTTTTTCAAAATAGGGAAGTTGAACTGTGATTTCTGTTCTGTTTTTCTTCAATAAGAGATAGTGTAATAAACTATTAACTAATATAATAGCAAGTATTGTGAACATAAAATACACCAGATGCACAGAGGATTCTCTAACTCAAGATTTTTAACAATAATTAAAGCACCTCTCCTAGGGCGCCTAGTGAGTACCCATTAATATTTCCTCCTGTCTTCTTTTCCTTCTTTTCTTCTCTCCATGATAATTTGACATGTGTATACTTGAGAACTTCAATAAGTACAATTTGATCACTCATATAGATGACTTTTGCCATTTAATCTTTCAAGCATTTTAATGTTTTGAAATCCTTGAATAGTTACCTTCATTTGGATTTTCTGGTATTCTATAGACTCTGTGTTCAATGATCTACATTGGGCATTTCAGAATACAGAATGCCACAGAGGCATACGGTGATACAAAAAGTTAATGTCATTGAAAGATTCTAATAGAAATAAAGTGATAAAGTTATGATCCACTAAATCTTCTATGTAGTGAAGGTCAAAGAGTAGAGTGTCTCCACATAACTCAGACGGCTGTGTCTATCTGTGCAGTTTAGTTCTGGCTCAGATTAGTTTTACATGAGGAGAATAAAAAAAACTTCAAACTATATATATATATTGTTTCTATAAAAAGTCACTAATCTTTCCTTTCTTTTAACTCAGTATATAATCTTGAAACATTATCTGTTAAATAATAAATCGGGGAATCAAAAACCTCTTTTTACTAATCCTATGGAATGCCAGATATAGAACATATCTAAATTAAGTATTGAAGAATTAAAATCAAAGTTGCAAAACTGAATTAACAGAAGGGACATTCATCATCCATTCTCTTAAAAATTCAAGAAATTAATAGTAACTTCAAGAATCTTTGGATTATGGTTTGCTACCCTATTTTATCAGTAAAAGTGCAATGTTCCCGTATCCTGGAGTTAGGTTTATTATATATTGTGAGAATGGATCAAAAATCTAATAATACAGCTACCTAGGAATCTGATTTTACGTGGGTGAGTCATTTTATCTAATCATGTCCCTGTATCCATGAGCAGTGAATTATTTTGGACTGTGAATTTTGATGAAGAAAAGAATTTGTGCAGGTAAAGTTTACTCAGCAATCTGATGAGTGGAGAAGATGGACTTTAGTGTGAAGGAATGGATAAGATTTAGGTTACTAATAATTTGTCAGCAAAGTAGGGATGATAGAAATGCTATGCAATTATGAAATCAATCACTTTGCCTTAGTTTTTCCTCAGTGTGTGGGTGCTTTTGTGTTAGCAGACAGCCATGTCTTGGTACTGTCAGTAATTAAGTATGATCATTTAGTGTAGAAGCCTTAAAATTAAACACATATACCCATGTGTTAACTTCAAAAATGATCACCCCAAACGTTGCCTAGCTTTCTTACTCATTATCGTGGGTTTTAAATTTGAGTAACAAAGTACTATAAAATAAAATTTGACTTTGGAATGACATCTCTCTCATCTCCCCTTCATTTTCTAGTTTAGACCAGGGACATAATTGTGTAAATGAAATCATGGAGTTAATCAAAAGATGTGTTTGTTTAAATAATTTGTTCTAAGAGAGAGCTTTTGGGATACTAATTCTACAATGTATGTTGCCCATCCCCTGATTTAGTATAATTAATATAGTTGTAGAAAAATTGTAATTTAACATTTAGTGAATCAGGTGCCTTGACATGGGGAAATAATGAGATAGTATTTTCCCATGCTTATTGGAGATCCACAGATTTTTCATTTGCGTATTCTGTTTTTGACCACCATAGATTTTTTTTGCTCAATTTAAGAGATCTTCTGCATTAGACACTTGTTTTTTCTTGCCATATTGCCAGTTATCACCCTGGTGAGCTATCTTCAAACCTATGTCTTTCAGAATTTAAGCCATACTCTTGCCCATGTAGAACCAAGATTGTTTATATTACTTCAAATAAGGAAAGTTATAAGCAACCACGAATGGAGATTTGACCATTATTTTCCAAATTCAATTAACTTCTAAGAAAACTATGCAAAAGCAATGTGAGGTAACATTAGAGAGCACTACAATGATCCAGGTTTCCTCTCATGACTCTGTTCACCTATACACCAACAAACAAAGAGTGCCTTGTTTCCTCTGAACACAGTAGGTAGCTATAGATTACTCTAGGGCTAATGCCAAGGTCATGAACTTCATACTTTGAGTTGTTTTAATTAAATTAATGATGAAGTTTAACGCTGCTTTTAGTTTGGGTTTCCTGAGATCTGAACGAGGTTTGAGCAGTGGTTCTCAAATTATTGTCACTGAACTAAAAACATCAACATCACTTGGGAACTTGTTAGAAATGCAATTCTCAGGCCCCAGACCGACTTACAGAATCAGAAACTCTAGGCATAACACCTATCAGTTTGTGTTTAGCAAATCCTCTGTGTGATTCTGATGAATCCTATCATTTAAGAACCACTCCTTTGGGTATGATACTGCCTCAATTCAAACTGTTAAGCTGTAAAACAGCAGTTGGTGCCATAGTCTGAAACTTTATATCCAAAGGTATTCAAGGAGAGGGTTTTTTTCTTTAAAAACGTCTCTGTGTCTGAAAGATATATAACATTAGTATATATGAATGTAGCTTTAAACAATAATTAAATGTATACTCCTTTAGGAGATAAGAGAGTTTTGAAATAATTACTGAGGTTTGGAGCAATACACTAAAAAAATATGTCAAAGTTACTCCTGGTATTTTGCAAATGGATTTGTCAAATCTTTGGTGTTTTCTAAAACATGCATAATTTTTTCCTTTTTTATCTATATAATTTTATTTAAAATTTTTATTTTACTTAAAATTGACATTCAATATTATATTATATTTGTTTCAGGTGTACAATATAGTGGTTAGACATTTATGTAATTTACAAAATGATCCCCCAGACAAATCTAGTACCCACTTGGCACTATGTAGTTATTACAAGATTGTTGACTATATTCCTATGTTACACTTCACATTTCCATTGCTATTTTTGTTACTACTTCTTAATCCTTTCTCCTTTTTCATCTAACCCTCCCATCTCCCCTCCCATCTGGCAATTACCATACCAGTTTGCTCTCTGTATCAATGGGTCTGTTTTCATTTCATTTGTTTGTTTTGTTCTTTAGATTCTACACATAACTGAAATTTATGCTATTTGTCTTTCTCTATCTGCCTTATTTCACTGAGCATTATACTCTATAGGTTCATCAGGTCATTGCAAATGGTAAGGTTTCATATTTTTTATGGCTGAGTGATATTCCATTGTATATATGTACCACTACTTCTTTTTTCAGCTGTTTATTGTTGGGCACTTAGGTTGCTTCCATATCTTGGCTATTGTAAATAGTGCTACAATGAACATGGGGGAGCATATATCTTCTCTAATTAGTGTTTTCATTTTCTTCATATAAGTACCCAGAAGTGAAATTGCTGGGTCATATGATAGTTCAATTTTTAATTTTTGAGGAAACTCCAGACTGTTTTCCATAGTGGCTATATCAATTTGCAGTCTCTCTCAACAGTGCACAAGGGTTCCCTTCTCCACATCCTCACTGACACTTGTTGTTTTTTGATTTATTGATAATAGCCAATAGACAGATATGAGCTGATAGCTCACTGCAGTTTTAATTTGCATTTCTCTGATAATTAGTGACATTGAGCATCTTTTCATATGTCTACTGGCCATCTTTATATCTTCTTTAGAGAAATGCCTTTTCAGGTCCTCTGCTCAATCTTTAATTGGATTGTTTGATTTTTTCGGTATTGAGTTGTGTGAGTTCTTTTTAAATTTTGAATTTTAGCCCTTTATCTGATATATCATTGTTGAATATCTTCTCCCATTCAATAGATTGTCTTTTCATTTTGTTGATGGTATCCTTTGCTGTGCAAAAACTTTTTAGTTTGATATAGTGTTTAATTTTTCTTTTGTTTCCCCTGCCTAAGAAGATATATCAGAAAAAATATTACTAAGAGCAATGTTAAGAGAGTGTACTGACTATGTTTTCTTCTATGAGTTTTGTGGTTTGGGGTTATAATTTAAGTCTTTAATTCATTTTGAGTTTATTCTTGAATATGGTATAAAAAGGTGGTCCAGTTTCATTTATAGGCATGTATCTATCCAGTTTTCCCAAAAACATTTACTAAATAGACTTTCTCTACCCCATTGTACATTCTTGCCTAATTTGTCATAGATTAAATGACCATGTAGGCAAAGATTTATTTCTGGGCTGTCTATTCTGTTCCAGCGATCAATGTGTGTTTTAATGCCAGAACCATGTTGTTTTGATTACTATAGCCTTGTAGTATAGTTTAATATTAGGTAGCATGATACCTCCAACTTTGTTTTTCTTTCTTAAGATTGCCATGGCTATTCGGGATCTTGTCCAGGTCCATATAAACTTTAAGATTATTTATTTTAGTTCTGTGAAAAATGCCATTGGTATTTTGATAGGGATTGCATTGAATCTATAGATTGCTTTGGGTGATATGAACATTTTAACCATGTTCATTCTTCCTATCCATAAGCACAGTATATTCTTCCATTTATTATTATTTTCTTCAATTTTTTTCTTTAGTAACATAATTTTCTGAGTACTGGTTTTTTACCTCCTGGGTTAAATTTATTTCTAGGTATTTTATTGTTTTTGTTGTAATTGTAAATAAAATGGTTTTCTTATTTTCTCTTTCTGATAGTTTATTATTGAAACATAGAAATGCAACTGATTTCTGAATATTAATTTTGTATCCTGCTACTTTATTGAATACAGTTAATCAGTTATTTATCAGTTCTAAAACTTTTGTTTTGTGGAATCTTTAAGGTTCTCTATATGTAGTATCATGCCATCTGCAAATAATGACTGTTTTACTTCTTTTGTTACAATTTGGATAACTTTATTTCTCTTTCTTCTCTAACTGTTGTGGCTAGGAATTCCAATACTATGTTGAATAAAAGCGGTGAAAGTGGACATCATTGTCTTGTTCTTTATCTTAAGGGAAATGATTTTAGCTTTTTCCATTATAACGTTAGCTGTGGGTTTGTCATGACCTTTATTATATGAGATATGTTCCATCTATTTTCACTTTGCTGGGAGTTTTTATTATAAATGGATAGTGGATTTTGTCTAACACTTTTTCTGCATATGTTGATGTGATCATATGATTTTTATCTTTCAATTTATTAATGTGATGATCACATTAGCAGATATTGACCCAACCATGCATCCCAGGAGTAAATCCCACTTGATCATGGAGTACAAGCTTTTTAATATATTGCTGAATTTGGTTTGCTAGTATTTTGTTGTGGATTTTTGCATCAATATTCATAAGAGATAGTGGCCTATAGTTTTTTTTTTTTTTGTAATATCTTTGTCTGGTTTTGGAATTAAGGTAATGATGGTCTATTAAAAGGAATTATGGAGCCTTCTCTCTTCTTGAAATTTTTGGAATAGTTTGAGAAGGATAGGTATTAATTTTTCTTTGAATATTTGGTAAAATTCACCTGTGAAACCATCTGGTCCTGGACTTGTTTTTTGAGAGTTTTTGATTACTGATTTGATTCCATTAGTAGTAATCAGTCAGTTCAGATTTTCTGTTTCTTCTTGACTCAGTCTTGGAAGATTGTATGTTGCTAGGAATGTATCCATCTCTTCCAGATTATCTACTTTGTTGGCATACACTTGCTTATAATATTTTCTTATAATCTTTGTTTTTCTATGAAGTCAGTTGTTACTTTTCCATCATTTCTGATTTTAATTTTTGGAGTCCATTCTCTGTTTTTCCTAATGATTGTAGTTAAAAGTTTATCAATTTTGTTTACCATTTCAAAGCATTAGCTCTTCATTTCATTGATCTTTTGTATATTTTTTAGACTTTATTAAATTTATTAACTCTCTGTATTTATTATTTTCTCCCTTCTACTCACTTTGGGCTTTGTTTACTGTTCTTTCTCTGGTTTCTTTAGATGTAATATTAAATTGTTCATTTAAGAATTTCTTATTGCTTGAGGTAGGCCTCTATTGCTATGAATTTCGCTCTTAAGGCTGCTTTCGCTGTGTCCCATAAATTTTGAGTCATTGCATTTTCATTTTCATTTGTCTCAAGGTACCTTTTGATTTTTTCTTTGATCTCATTGTTAACCCATTCATTGTTTAGTAGTATGTTATTTAGCCTCCATGTGTTTGTGTATTTTTCAGTTTTTTTTCTCGTAATTGAATTCTAGTTTCAAACCGTTGTCATCAGAGAAGATGCTTGGAAAATTTTCCTTGTGCACTTGAGAAGAATGTATAGTCTGCTTCTTTGGGGTACAATGCTCTAAAAGTATCAGTTAAATCCATCTGATCTAATGTGTCATCAAAGCCACTGTTTTCTTGTTGATTTTCTGTCTGAAAGTTCTGTCCATTGGTGTCAATGGGTTGTTAAAGTCCCATACTATGATTGTATTACTGTAGATCTCTCCCTTTATGTCAGTCAATATTTGTTTTATATATTTAGGTCTCCTATTTGGGGTGTATAAATGTTTACTAGGGTTATATCCTTTTGTTGGATTGATCCCTTTGTCATTATGTAATGTTCTTCCTCTGCCTTATTATAACAATTGTTCTAAAGTCTATTTTGTCTGATATAAGTATTGTTACCCCAGTTTTTTTTTCCCCATGCTCAACCACCACAGGTAGGAGTGGGGTCAGATCATTTTGTGTCTCTGCTCCTCCTACCAGTTGCAATGTGGCCTCTTCTTTATATCTTTAGTTATAGGGGTTATGTTCAGCTAGTTTTCAGATGGTGCTCCAGGTTGATTGTTCTATAATTTAGTTTTAATTTTAATATGTTCATTGGAGAAGGCAGTGTTTCCCTACTCTGCCATCTTCACATATATAATGTTTTATTAAGGCAGTAAATAATTCTTATACCTAATAGGTGATTAATTGAATCAGATTTCAGATTTTACTTTTTGACCTTAACCCAATCCACTCTATGAGGTGATATGAAATCTATAAAGCTCACATTGCTGTATAATTTGTCTATCACATAGGATTCAGTGACACAAACTATATTATTTGTTTTTGCTTACTTTAGCTCTATGTATAAATTATACTTCTGGATTTTATATGATTGAAAATGAATGCGATAAAACCCAAAGCCTAGACTGATATGTAGTGATTGCTTAGAAGCATTGACCAAGGTATCTCCTGATTGTTTTTATTTGAAGCATAACACAAATCTAATGATGATCACACTTGCTAATGAGTAAGTGACAAACTAAAGAAGTGTCTTCAGGAATCTAAGAGTAAGTTAATTAAAGGTCGAATCCAGAGGAAGTCACTATAGCTGTCAAGATTTATTTTCTCCAGCTTACAGTTGTGAAACATCAGGAATAAAAAGAAAATACATGCACAAACGTGAATAAGAAAAGAATTCAGTTTCTTAGATTTTCACACAGTGACCTATCTGCTTAGAACACATTAACTATTAACAATCAACTTATTTTAGCAAATACGTATCAGGTACCTGTAATGCAGTGAGTTCCGTAGAACTTTCAGTACAACATAGATCACAATAGATGACTGCACTGACCATCATCTAGGTAGTAATACTTTCCTGTAAGTCAATAACTATTTAAAGCATTTTACGAAAATGAAGAAATATTAGATGATTGAGGTGAAACGTGCATTAGAATCACATCTACCACAAACAAGTCATACTCTTTTCTTCCTAAGGCAAAAAAAAAAAGTTAATGTTCCTTCATTTAAAAAGTAGAATAAAAAATTCCATTGGCACTCTCAGTTGCCATGGTAACAAAATGACAAGTGGCCTTCATGTTCTTTCACTATGTATCAATAATAAGCTAACCATTTGGGGGCAAATTCATTTTCTTCAGACATATCTTTTGAAGAGAAGTACTGTATGCTTTTATTAACTCATGAAGAAAGTGTTATTCATGCACTTCCTAATTTAGCAATTATTAAATGTTTTTTTTTTTAATAAAATGATAGGAGATAAAGCAAAAACTCAATTTAGTAACGTTTCTTCCATTTCTGTTCTATTTAGTTTTTGTTTGGAAGACTGGTCCAGAAGACATGATAAAGGTTGAAATATATAAACCATAATTTGGGTAATAAAATTTATTGAACTTTTCTAAACACCACTTTGGAAAGTCCCAACCAAATACAGAAGAACAATAAAAGAAAGCGATCTTCAACTTTAGCTATATAATGAATCATCTATATTTCCTCTTTTATTCTCCCTAGCTTCCACCCTATTCCTAATGCTATTTGATTACCTGTTATTACTCTCGAGTCTTACTTCACTGTCATCTCTCTATTCATAATCTTTTGAATTGGGAAAGTAACTATAATTATTTCAACATAAAACGGAGGTAAGTAACTACTTCAGGAAATTTGGCTGAACTATTTCTCCAGTCTAGATATTACCTTTAGTGACATATTACTGTTATGTAACACTTCATTTTACATTTCAGATTATTTTCTTAATTTTAGAATTGTATTTCTTTCCAAAGGGGTGTTCATAGATCACCAATAACTTTCTCCTTCAGCCAATTACTTTTTCTTTCTAGTGCTAATTGACTTAACACAAAATAATATATTTTCTTCCTGGACACATAGATCTCAAATCATGCTTTCTGGCTTTTGTTCTTAAAGATTCTGTGCCTGTAGATAAAAAGAAACAACCTAATAATCAGGTTGTGTGAGCATTTTCACACTTTTCATATAATTCAGCAAACGTTGAAAACTTCTTGCAACCTGGTCCATAAGCTCTCCTAGTCATAAGTATCTGTCTAACAAAATACAAAAGGACCCTAAAAAGTATAAACCACTGTTTCCCATATTTTAGTATGTAATCAAAAGAAATGTATTTATATCTCAACTTATATTTCTTTATAATTTACCCTTTATATCATATATATCAACTTTATCTTTCTTTGGGCATAAGAAATTTATCTTTTAAGAATTGTTAACCTAAATTAATTCATTTAATACTTTCATTAGAATGGATTACAAAAATAAGATACCATCAACAATGTTTGTTAGAATTGTATTATTTTTAGTAGTACTATCAATATTGCTAAAGAAGAATGAAGCAGTGAAAGATAAAGCCACAGTGTTCATGCTTTTACTTTTCATAATATCATTTCATATATGTATTATTTACCTCATTTCATGATAAAGAAAACTGGTGATCAACTAAATGATGTTTTAATCCAGGACCACATATCTAAAATGTTAAAACAAAAGAGAATATGGATATCTTGAATTTTAATTCTAAGAACCTTTCTGCTATACCACACTTCTACTTTCTTCCTTCAAAAATGAGAGGATATGTGTGTGTGTGTGTGTGTGTCTGTGTGTGTCTGTGTGTCTGTGTGTCTGTGTGTGTCTTTGTGTCTGTGTGTGTCACACTCACTCAAACTCAAAGAACCCACCATGCACTATCATAATTATTGGTTCTATGAAAATATCCATGGAAGTTCAAAAATGCCTTCATTTTGCACCAATGTGTAAGCCAATTGACCAAAGCTAGAACAAGCAATATATAAAATAAGTGATGTTTCTCTTTAGAACTTTAGCAGTTCTTTAAAATATAAACAGGCACTTCGTAGAGTTCCTGTTGCTTCTCAGAAGTCTCTAGCCAAACTGTCATTCACCCCTGGGAATCCTGCAGCACACAAATGTTGTAGAACTCTGCCTCCCTTCAGGTCTTTTGCAGCCTCTCTTCTCTTCATCTAAGTTAACAGTTAATAACCTAAGTACTTGACTCACTAAATAGTCCATAGGTGCTAATGATTTTATTTATGGCCATTTAATAAGATTTAACTCTTTGCAGCATACTTTATAATTTACTTTGTAATTATGTTTTTTAGTTTATTCTGTTTCTCCTTCTTAGAATATATGCTCCATGAGAGAAAGGATCTTATTCTATATTATCCAAAGATATATCTCAAGTCTCTTGAATAGTGCTTGGCACATAATAAGTGTTCAATATGGTGGCAAGAATTCATGGGGAGAAAAAAACTCTTCATAATGTCGTTTATGTTCTTCCAGACAACAATCATTTTCAAATGTTTAATATGTTCCAGACATTGTCTTTACTACCATATATGGATTATCTCATTTGTTTGTCAAATCAACCATTTAAAGATTCTACTAGTATTATTTCCATTTTATGGATTTGAAAACTAGAGTTTATAGAGGTGAAGGACCATACACAATGTAATGCTAATAGTAAATAGCAGAGCTCCAACAAGCTCAAGTTGTTTGATTCCATGGCTCACATTCTTATCTACTATAGCATACATTTTAAAGATTGCTTATGTTTTGTCTAAACCAAAGAGTAACTCTAATGGTGGATAATTTAAGTGAAAAGAAAAGGAGGGTGATACATGGCAGTCAAGAAAGAAAGAGATTTCTTAAGCAGAAAATTCTTATTTATGTCCTCTCACATGTTTCATTAAGACTAGTTTATCTACAACCCATGTACAATGAGTTGTTTTTATTATCAATAATAGAATATGAGCTTTTTCTAACTATTTTTAACTCTCAGTATATTTTTCTCCTTACCTTTTTCAGCCAAGTCTCTTCATTAGAGATTGGGTAGATAAGCCCAAGAGGGTAGATAAGAGGGTATGTGATCAGCCTCCTGCTTTACCAGGGCTAATCAGAGCTATACTAAGAGGGGCAGGTAGGCACACCAGTGACATAACTATTGCTTGGTCAAAGAGGACAGTATTTCGAGCAGAAATAGTGAAGAAAGGAAGGACAATATTGTGATATCAAAGGACATAGAATTTGCCAAATATTTGGAGATGGAATAAAAGAGTTAGGGGGATCTCGAACATGATTCTGAAGGAATGTTTCAAAGCTTGCATGACTAGAAGAATGGTGGTGATATTTAAATATATATAAATATATATAAAGAGGAGCAGGATGGAGAAAATATGTTTTCATTCTATTTTCCTAAAATTCTGAGTCCAATTTGCTACTTGTGAGGGTGGAATAAAGAAATATTCAGACACACAAAGTCTCAAAAATGTAACTCCCATGCAACCTTTGACAGAAAGTTTCTGACAGATGTACTCGGCAAAAATTAGGAAATAGACCACAAAAAAAGACATCAGGGAGAGAGGGGATACAATACAGGGAACAGGTAAAATGAATCCTGAGGATGATGGCAAAAGGTGACCTCAAGATGACAGCTGTGTGGTAGGCCAACATAGTCTAGATTAGAGCAGGTCAGAATGCTCCAAGAGATATTTCTTCAATAGGATAAACATGATGAAATATTTGAATATACTTTTATATTTTGAGAGGATATTTATCCAGTGAAGAGAGAGTTAATTAATTGATTATCAGTTAATACATGGAAAATTAGAAATGAAAACATTAAATCTAGAGTGAACAAAAAGTTATGAAAGAAAGCAAAATGACTCAGTACACTATAAGTTCAGCTGGGACTAGACTTACATAGTGTTATTATTATAAACATTAAATAGTAATCTAAACACGTGTTATTTCTATTGGGAAAATGTGATTAGGAAAGAAAGAGGAAGTGATGTACAGAAGTGTGGGCAAAAAAAAAAAGCTAAATCCTCATTTTCTTTATCAATAAATTAAAAAATAATGACTAAAGTAAAAAACAAGATACATCATAAATTAATTAATTAAAATATGGAGATAAATCAAAAAATCAATTTAAAGAGCTAAAAGTGTTTGCCTCTGGATAAAAGGAAAGGTGTGTGTAGGTGAAGGTAGTGATGATAGGCAGAGGAAAAGGTATTTGTCTTAGCAACATGGTTGGATGATTCCAACTAATGGTAATGATAATACAGATATGAGAGGCAGAAATTCAGAAACTTTAGAGAATTTAACTTCAAATTATCTCTTACTGTACCAAAAAGAGAATGAGCTAATATTCTTTGCTGAAAGTCAAAGCAGTTGAATATCAGAAAATGGTGGGATTGTGACAAAGAGGGAAGACTAATATAAAAGGATTGCCAAGTATCAGTTGAGTCAAATTGACATTAGATAATCTGAATTTGTAGAGTACTTCATTAGTGAAAGTTCATGGTTTTCTGCAACAACTGCAGTCTATGAATGAAATAGCCAATAGTGAAATGGAAGGCTTATTATGAATCTGGAAATGCTAAAGGTGAACTAAAAGAAACAAGAGATTCTAGGTTGTTTCCAGTCCCTTAGTAGTTAGAGAAGCAAATGAAGCCAAATTGGAGGAACAACAGGGAAATTAAGAGAGATTGAGACTGCAGGTTATAATTAGAAAGAACAGATTGAGAAAAGAGTATGGGAGATCGATGTTAAAGATAGTAATTGCAGCATTTGAGATTGCAGCGTAGGACATCTTTGAACAACAATGAAGTAGGTAAGCCCCCAGTCCGAATAGGCAGCCAGCATCAATCATGTCAACAGCAGCAAGTGACACTGATACAGACATTGGAAGTCTGCATCTCTTATGCATGAATTCGGTCACTTTGGCCTGAGGTAAAAGGTAGAGATGGAAAACCACTCAGTGAAACAAAGTACTGATGGTCCTCCTAAAGAGAGCACAATCACAAATGCAGTCACCAAAATCTGGTCTAGGCAAGTAACTCCAGTCAAGATGGTCACCCTGGAAGTTGCCCTCAAGCCTGTGGGCCCGTGCTCATGTGCTAGGCGTGTATTACTGCACTGCGAGTAGTTAATCAAAGCGTGTAGCTTCTGAAATATGCAGATAAATTAAGAAGGAAAATTGTAACTTTGTTATATGATTTTTCTTAATGATTAGAGTGTGTTCTAAATAAACAGAAAAGCAAATTGATTACCAAAAACCATGATAATGTGCTTTTAATTCACGAGGGTTAAGCACATAAAAGTCAGGATATTAAAAGTTAAAGTTCTCATAGAAACATTAATTTGACAACATTATGCATACTCAGTGTGGGAGGTTTATATTTTACAGCATAAAAGCTGTAGGAAATATTACAAAATGACTCAGTTAAACAAAATAAAATAACAAATTCAAGGGAAAGTCATTATACATGATTATTTTTAAAAGATTGTTTTGCAACCCTCAAAGAAGGGTTATGAAATTTAATTTTAGAAAATAACGCCTTCAAATCTTAAAAAGTGTTTTCAATGGAAATTATATTTTACTAGAAATCAATTTCCCTAACACATTATATATTCTAATATGTGTTTATGCTTCTCATTGCAGTTCAGATTTGATCTTAATAGACCAACAGGAGAACTGACTGGCTATTTTCATGGCCTATTAATAAAGATTTTGGAGGGTGAAAATAAAATTTAAGGGTTTGAAACAGTTTTTGTTTATTATATAGTGAATATGGAGGAGATTTTAAATATGAAGAAGACTGCCAATGTGTACTATTATTTTGCTTATATATTTGCCTTCTGTATATTTCTGCATACTATTTGCATGTATGTATTATGTAAATTCCAATCTGATCATGCAAAATGTCGTATGTAGTTGGCATAGAAAAAGAAAAGAAGAAGCTTTGGGAAAGTTTAGGGAAGAAAGTGTACCAGAAACAAATCCACAGCCTTTAATATGTCCCTGTTTTAATTCTTGCCTCACCAACTGCACGACAGATCTGGAAGCCTGAGTTTTCCAGTAGAGCTGTGCTGAGCGACAGGCTGGTGTTCCTGTGACCCTGGCCACAGAAGCTCCAGTCACTTTAGAGGTGATAAAGGAAATAAGAGTGGTGGCACCACGAAGTAACCTCTGAGAGCGTGTCACCTCCCTAGTCAGTCATAATTAAAGGCAATAATTAGGGAAGGAGGGAAGAAAGGAAAGCAGGAGGGTGGGGAAAAAAGAAAGTAACTATATTATGAACATTATAATAATGCTCAATTATAATTATTATGTAATTTTAATTATTTTATTATTTAAT
>NW_006494610.1:10512929-10513962 GCF_000325575.1 Pteropus alecto
ATTTAATTATTTAATTTTAAGTATTAGTAATAATTTTGCGATCCTTTAAATCAAATATGAGTTCTTATTTGGTGCAAAATTAACAAATGAAAACAAACAGTTCCACCCCTAAAGGAGCAGATCATGAAAATATACAAATAAATTGACATTTTGCTAACATTTCTATTTTTCATTGTATTTTATATCACAGCAAAGCAGTCTACAGAACAATAGAGGTCCATTTATTTAATTTTAAGTATTAGTAATAATTTTGCGATCCTTTAAATCAAATATGAGTTCTTATTTGGTGCAAAATTAACAAATGAAAACAAACAGTTCCACCCCTAAAGGAGCAGATCATGAAAATATACAAATAAATTGACATTTTGCTAACATTTCTATTTTTCATTGTATTTTATATCACAGCAAAGCAGTCTACAGAACAATAGAGGTCCATTCACAGAAATGAGATATGTAAATTCCTGAGCTAGTTGACTCTTGACTCAATATTCAAACCACCTCTTCAAAAAGGGCACAATAGTCTGTATTTTTCACTGAAAAACCTATGCAGCCGCATTCCATGGCAATGAACTCTTTATAAGCTAGATGAAGAAAATGCTTTGTATATTTACTTTAATCTCTAATCCCTGCTCTTTTCTGTTAACAAGCAAACAGAAGGACAAATGCAAACTTCCAAGTAGCAGGTTGTACAATCAAGTATAACTGAATATTCAAAAGTATGGCGGTATTTCTAAAGTTCAACAACAGATCACTTAGAATCTTTCTTTTGTTTTTGATTTTTCTTATTCAGGCACCACAAGGCCACATAAGGAGGGTGAGGTCCCTGGAGTGGACTATATTTTCATCACCGTTGAAGATTTTATGGAATTGGAGAAAAGTGGTGCTCTCCTTGAAAGTGGGACTTATGAAGGTAAGCACAACTCTCTACTAAATCTATTTCTTGTTTCATCACATTTTTCTTCTTCAAATGAAATCAGGTTACCAGGCTACCAACGTGTTACCGTTTTTGGTTTGAGAGCAAATCAAACCTGAA
>NW_006494610.1:10514023-10552680 GCF_000325575.1 Pteropus alecto
AAATGCTAATTAACCCATTTAGTATCTCCAAACCTCAGTAGTCTTTCCTGTAAAAGGGGAATGATAGCATTGAAAAATACAAATAAGTAACATGTTGATGTGATTGCATTTATATGTTTAAGTAACATCTGCATGTATGTAGTTTATGTCTAATGAAATTATGTATTTGTGGATGTATAATGAGATTTTAAAATAATATTAAAAAAACAGAAAAAATAATAATTTTGTTTCATCTTTATATGTATTATTGTTAAGTCCAAACATGAAGCTAGTTTTACTGAATTGCAATTAATAGTGTATCATATTAAAAATGAAACTCATAACATATACATTGCTGCTTCACTCATCAAATATCTTAGGTCTACCATTAACAAATAAACTGGGTTTCTTAACAGTTTGGCCCTCTACTTCCTCTTTCATTTACTTTTGGATGGCTAGTGAATTATAGTTACTTCAGAATTCAGTATTTCTAAGTTGTTAGAAGTATTAAAATTTCTTCTTTTACTTCTCACTTCTAAGGCAGTTTAGGCTGAGATCTATGCCTGAGTTATAGCTGAGACATTTAGTTGTTTATTACCACACTTACAGGAAATAGGCAAAAATACCCAGGAAAAGAAAATGGTTTTATACATGAGTCTTGTTTCTTCTTCATATTGTCAAAAGTGAATGATAGTGAAGGTTGATTGAAAATATTTTAGAGAAACTGTGTTAGTCATATAAGCTGCCTTAAATTATATATGAAAAATAATGTATAAATCTGTATAAATCATAGAAAATAATTGTATGAAGGAAGTCAAATAAGCAAACAATAAATCTATGGGCTTTATTTAGTGGTATTCATCATATTTAGTGACATTATTTAGTAGCATTCATTAGTTTTTGTGTCTGCCTTATAATAATGTATTGTAGTTAATTTAAATATCATATTTATGTAGCAAAGGACCTGACTAACCAAACAGTAACATTCCAATATGACCTTTTCTTTGTTTTTAAAAATAAAGATTGTGTTAATTCTATAGAAGGTGAAAAAATTAAACCAAATATTTATGTTAAATTTCTAGTATTCTCATGATGAACTAGATGTCATGAAATTTAGTATCAATATTTTAAAATATAGGCTTGCTTAAATTTTAGGTTCCAGTTGAATTTTTAGAGAAATATTCTGAAACCAGTTATACATAACCAAGTTTTGTGAGCCAGAGTGGGTTCTTTGAATCTTCTTAGTTGAGGGTTTAGTTTGCTAAATTTGGTGCCTACTTATTAATCATCCCAGCATGCATAAAGCTGATTATTGAATAATAAGACTAATTTACATATGCAACTATTGAGAATCAATACCATTGTTTACAAATATACACTGTATACTTGGGCAAATAAGAAGCTCTTTTTCCAGGCCACATAACTATCTGGTCAACCATCTAGGGTGCATTCTCAAATCTCAGGATCTTCACATTTTCCTACAGTTACAGCTGAGAAACCAGTAGAATTGGCATTCTAATAAAAATCACTGCTATTTCTTCAGGATTGATCATAACTCAGGACTAACAATGTATTATTTGTCAAAGAAACCTAGGGAATGCCTTTTCTACTGTTGGTACTTTCAAAATATAAAGAGTAACAATCAACTACACAAAGAAAAACCTGAGAGCTTTTATCTTTGTCTCACTTTCATAATATCAATATCTCATAAGATTATTTTTTTTAATAAAACCCCAGTTTTTCTGTGTTATGTGTTCTCCCTTCTGCAATGTTTGGGCCATTGCTCCCTTCCCTCCTCTGCTAGAATATTCTCATGACTTCTCAGTACTCTTTAGAACCCTCGGCCAGACTAGAAAATTTATCTCTAAATCTGTAAATCCACTAAAGAAATAAAGAAAGTACTGAGTTACTCTAATCTTCGAGATTACAGACCTGTTAACTGTGTGGAGTCCTAAGACTGATATCATCCCACAAACCAGAACAGCAGAGCTACCAACGTAAGTGGAGGTAGAGAAATAGCCCTTCTTCTTCTTGCCTATAAATACAACTTGGAGCGTTTCTTGTCAAGGACTGAGAACTCAGTCATTTTTTATTAGCAAAAATCAAAGAAGTCCTCTATAAAATGTCTGGTTAAGCTGCTCATCATTGAGAAAACTATTCTGATACTATTTCTGTGCTTCACCCCTTAACACTCAGTTTCAGAACAGGAAACACCTACCTGCAAAGTAGTTATGAGGAAGAATATATTCTTTTAAGCATTTTCTCATATGTATACATTTTAGTTTTATTGCAAATAATTCTAATTTTAATCATAGTGAACAGATGTAGCTGAAATGGAATTTATCCTTTGATCAGAAACAAGGATTGTCCTGAACTGCAGTTCCCCCTCTTAAAAATTAACTCAAAGTCTTTGCCCCAAAAGAGCAGTTCTATTACTTACCAGAGTCTGCAAAGAAGGCCTGACTATGCTTGAGTTACCATCTACAGTTATGCCACATGGCCCTAGGCAGAATTTTAGCAGATTTTTAAAGCCCTTTTCTGCATCAACAACCCTCGCAGTCTGAGCACCTCATTTCAGTTTTCTATATTACAGCTTCTTAGAACATCTTTCCATATAAATGGCCTAGAGCACTTGGCTCTGAAGGACCACCACGTGTTGGTAAAGTGACTCTTTTCCATAACTTGGATGATCTCTTTCTCACTTTTTCCTAGTCAATCAAGTTAAAAATTAAGTTAATACAGCAAGGCTCAGTGGCAAACCTGTCATAATCTCAGGTAATATGATCCTTCTTATCAGGACTGCAGGTGTAGACATCATGTGAAACACAGACCACAGAGGTTTTTGGATGAAGGAAGATATTTCCTTTAGGATTAAGGTCACATGCAGGTATAAATGAGACACCAAGAGGTAAAATTAAATGAGTAGGTCTGGTTATCTAAAGGTTTATTACTTGGAAAGCAGTGTCTGTGGGAACTGTCCTATGTGCTGAATTACACAGGGCTGTAAATCAGTGAGCCCTGTTGAACCAATTTCTTCTAGTTGTCTGGAATGTTCCATTCATGATTTTATTGACCACTCGCATCAGTTGTCTGCCTCAACCTGTGTTCAGAATATTGTCATTAACTAACCCTATGTCCCCTGAATTATGCCTGGACTCTTGTTTTATTTAATTAATTTACTGAGATCATCTACAACCATGTTTCAGAGCAGTTCTCTTGTAACGTCCACTACCATATTTTGCTGTTGTGTTTTTTAAATTGAAATGAATAAATTTTTCTATCTATCAAAGTGGTTACTGACCCTAAAGTTAAATGTTTTCTTGAAATGGATATAAGCTCAATTGTAACATTGTCTCAACTTTTAAAAGGACCAGATCAAGACCAGCAAGTTATTTGGTCATCTGACAGAATGTAATGAAAGTATGGCACTCGCCTTCACCTTAAAGCTGTGGTTTCTCTTAGTCATGGATTCTAATACATACGGAGTTGAGCCTATTGCAAATAGCACATCTAGTTTCTTAAACAATTTTATTACAAGGACTATGAAAGTCAAGTTTTCTCACATCTGTACATGAAAAAGTGCTGTTTTTCCTGACATAGCACATACATTTCTATAAAAAATTACGTATTAAGTACAAATAATTTTCTAGAAAAATAAGCCAAGCAAGCCTGTGATGAGAGGAGAGATACAACAAATTCTACATAAATTTATTTTATTTTGATAACTAAAATCAACATCAACTTTTTAAAAGCATGATCTTGAAACCTTTATTATTGAAATTTTGAATCTTTGTTCTCAATCATGAGAGCACTAGATGACAAAGAGATCCTTAATTCAAAGAAAAATCATTATTGGGACTATAAATAGTCTTGAGAAAAAACATTTTTCTATCAGTCCAAGTTTCTACCCACTGAATTATATATAATATCTCCTGAAGGGCAGATTAATGCTTACAGTGATGTTAAGATTATTATTATTTCAAGAAGCCAAAATGAAATAAAATTTCTTTTTTTCCCTTTCCCTTATACTTATTACAAGAGAAAAGTTTTACTGTGTAATTAACAACCTCCATAACAACAGTAGATTCTTGGAGTTTGCAGTTAAATGGGTCCAGCTGTTATTTCATATCTAGATTGAAATATTTTTTTTCTTTTTGATATTTGCTTCTTTTTTTTCCTTTTGGTAATATTCCTACTGTGGAAGATTCTAAGCCATGCATTCAGGTGTTCATTTTAAGGACATGAGACATTTGCACATAAAACTCACAAAATGTTTATTTTACCAGTAGAAGAAAAAACACATTTAGTGAAGTTTTACACCCCTTTGAGATCTTATAATGCCATTTTTTTTTTTGGTAAGTGATTCAATTTGTGTTCAGAGCCATTGACAAAGAGTATATGTTTTTACATGCTGCATTGCTCCTGCGTATGGCACTTAAACTAGAAGTATTATTGTGCATTAAACTATGACAAAATTCTCTTTTGGTTTGAGACTTTTGTAATGCAAATGCCTATTTCTGCGTAACTTGTTCCTCCCAAAAGAGACTAGAAGAAATTAACCAATCAATTAACTAATTTTATATTAGCATATAAATTATAACTTAAAGACTAAAGTCAAGGAAAGGAATGACCTGTTTTCTATTACCAAAAGTACAACATTAACCAGTTTATTGTTAGTTTTGTATGGTTTCGTTCAGTTGTAGCTTAAAGGAACAGGAACAACTTTTTTGGAGTATATCATTAAAATAAAGCCAATATTCATGGGTATAGGACTCACTTCAACTGTCTCACAACCCATGATAGTATTAGGTAAAGCCTAGGGTTCCGAAACTGTGATATTCATGGTTTAATTAATTTTCCTCTTTTCTGTTCCTTGAGCAGAACAAGCACAGTCATACCCACCTAGGATCTTGAATTTGTTACTTCATTTCTCTAGATTACTTATCTTTCAAATAACTAAATATTTTTTTTCTCACTTTGAGATATTCATCTAAGTCTTTAGGAAACCTTTACCTGACAACCTTATCCAAAATTGTACCTGCTGACAGTCTCCATCCCCTTCCTCTGAATGATTTTTCTTTACTTATTATAACTGAAAATATAGTCTACGTCTATTTGTTTATTTGGTTATTGTCAATATCCGCCCACTCAAATGTAAACTTCAAGAAGTCAGATAATTTGTTTGGATCACTGTTAATTCTTGAGCTTAAAATGGTCTCTGACAACTAGGAAGCGCTCAATGACTATCAGAGAATGAAGGAATGAATGAGTAGTTTCCTTTCTCAAACCCTTAATACCCACATAGAAGTTCAGCCTGTCCTGAGACCCTGGGACACATTCATTTCCAAATTCAAAATGCTCTAGGTCGATAGTTTGGAGCTACAACATCAATTTGGCCTTAAAATCTTGTCTTAAATTAACTTTATATAATAACTGTAATAATTTTGTTCTTATATTAATTCTCTTGATTAACCTTATGGTCCGTATTCTGAGTTCCCATACTTGTTTCTCTCTCAGTACCTCGCAAACTATAACACTTTCTCTAGAATATAGTTCTTATTTTGCTATATCCAGTCCTCATAATCTAATTTTCACTATAGAAATTCATTGTGTGTCAACTCACTCAAACTCAAAGCCCAGTAGACTAGTCAACGAAACAATATTCTCCAATTTACCTCCCTCCCCATCAAGTTCTATTGATTATACCACCTAAATACTTCTTGGACTAATGATAATTACTTTTTCCTATAACCCCTGTTTTAGTTCATGCTCTTTTAACTTTTTTTTCTCAAAAGTGTTACAAAGAGTCTCTTGATTTCTCTACCTCTAGTATAGAAAGTCAGTGGAGAGTTGGAGAATGGAAGTAATGAGGCCAAACCTATAGGAGAGATAGGAAGGTCCTGAGATATATTGGAAAATATGCAAATTCAGAAAATTACTTTAAAACAAAGGAACTAGTGTGTGTGTTCTCTTACTCAAGAAATGTAAAGACATTGTAATTAATGTGGACATGTGATGCTTGGAATTTATTCGTTATTTCACTAACATTTTCTAGCTAGTTTCCAATAACTATAAAGGTACATGAGTTTGTTTATTATTCTTTCATTCTTAGGAGAATTAATGGAAATGAGATGGAAATAAAGTTTTATTTAAGTATTAATTATACACTGCCAATAAGATTTCTACTCCTGCCTTACCTTTCTCTTTTTTCTTTTCCCATTAAGATGGCTTTAAATTTTCTTATGTGAAAGTTTGATTCCTTTCACTCAGTAGTTAGTAGTTAAAATAATAAATCTAAAAAACTCATATTGTTAATTTGAATACTGATGGTAACCCAAATACTTAATACAATATGAAGAGTCAATAAGTAAAGTTTTAAACAATATATGGGAAGCTCAAACTGGAATGAACCATACGATGATCAGTAATTAAAAGGAAAAGACTTGTTTTAAAAATTTCCAATGAGTTTTCTTTCTTTCTATGCCATATCTGAAGTAATTTCAGCAGGGAGAAAGCCGCCCTTTGACACTGTGATCTCATATTGAGGGTGCTATTTCTCAAAGGGATCTGTTCCCTTTGACCTTGCCCATAAGATCTAAAAGGTGTCTCTAGATCAGTCTCACAGGATCATTTCCATGAGGATTAGACACTTCCAATTTTTGCTCCCACTCTCCAAAGGTGAGAGTAAATTGTTTGCATAAAACTTCCAGAGAAAAATTTTTGATGCAGCTATCTGGTTTCCCTGGAGATGAAGCAAGTATTATACTTGGAGTAAAGTATAACCCAGTGCAAGAATGGCAGTTCCTATTTATTTCTACCTTCAAGGATGTCCAGGAATACACATTTTCAGATATTTGTAGTTTTAGTATTTGTAGGTTTCAGTATTTGCAGGTTTGGTTACTTAAACTACTCTCCTCCCTCCTCTCCTATCCTCAACTTAATGAGTCTCATTTAAGGTAAAATGTAGCAGCAAATTAAAAGAGGATGTGTGTAATGGTATAAGTGAGGGAGAGAGGTGTGAGAATGGGGATTCCTGGGGTCAGGCACACGGACAGCCTGACAGTGATTGAGGACAAGGGGAAAGTACAAAAAGTATACAGAAGAAATACAGAGTCATCTAGGGTCATTTATTATAGTGGGAGCACTCATCAGTCTCTAGAGGACAGCAGAGTATTGCAATCCAGCACAACTATCGATTTTCCTAATAATGACCCTGAGCTATCCAGAAAAGGTTAAGTTATATGCAGAAAGGTAATATTTGAGATACATTTCCTTCAAAGGTGATTCAAATTTAAAAATTTGAACTTCCAAAGGAGAAAGTCTAGAATATTCACCTAAATAGAATACCACACGCCTTGAAAATGCCAAGCAAATGAGATCCATCTCTTGGTATGAAATATTTTAACTATCTTCTGTCTAGAAACAATTTATAATATGTATTCAAATCTATATTCAAAGTAATGCTTGGTTAAATTGTCTCCATAATTAATTTATAAGTGTATTCTATAAATGCAAATAGGCCTGATGTTCTTATATGCTCAAAACATCTAAGCATGCATAAATATACTTAAAAAAAATACCTAGATAGTTTCCAATTATAATGGAGTTAAAAATTACGTATTCTTTGGCCCCAATAATGTTTGTCATTTTATTTTAGTCAGAAATCTTGTACTTTGTATATTTGCAAAGTAATTATTGAATGTGCTAGATTTAAAATAGATCTATAAAACTATTGGTACATTACCAAATTGTTAAAATTAATGTATTAATAAAATGCAAATTTACAAACTATTCGTTCTTTATTTAATCTTAGCGAATTAGCGTGTTGATTTTTTTTTCAATTTTTTAGACACTCACCTATTCTCCAGGGATCTTAAGGATAGCGGCAGACCACTTTCTCAAAGCCTATGTTTACGATTGGGGAGGAAATAATAAATCGTCATATGACTTATTTTTATGAAAGTCCACATTAAGAGAGTGTTATATATACTCATCTTAGAAACAAAGCATATTAATCAGAAGTTAAAGATATTTTACACTAGGAAGCTTTCTTGTCCCATTATATCAGAACATTTTTCCTTCATGTTCATGGTCCTGACCTTGAACTAACCTTCGTTTTAGTACTCTTCTTATTTGCTTGTTTTCTTTTTACCATTTAGTTTCTGTCGCATTTTCATTCTCTCACAAGTTAGATATTATTTTTACTTACCGTTGAAGTTTTTTTGTTTCATCCAAACCTCACTCACCAACATTATTTGCTTTCTTTATTCTTGCTTTGTTTATCCTCTGCTTTCTCCTGAAAGTTGGGAGTCCTTTGTGGATTTTCTCCTAGAGTTCTACTTTAATCCTAAAATCTTCCCCTGTTGGGATATATTGTATTTCATACTTTAATTGGTCTTATTTTTTGGTTCTGGCTCTCACATTTAAATATATGTT
Organism: Pteropus alecto; assembly: GCF_000325575.1. Lineage (NCBI taxonomy): Eukaryota > Metazoa > Chordata > Mammalia > Chiroptera > Pteropodidae > Pteropus > Pteropus alecto. Next base: position 10,522,439 of record NW_006494610.1, read on the forward strand.
TTACCCATATGTTCTCACAAGGCAATGGCTTGTTGTTGAATGCAGTGGAAATTTCATTAAAATTACTTTTCTCTTCTGTATAAAAAGCAACACTTTCTTAGACATGGACATGCTAACGGGTGTTTTGTTAAAAAAAAAATTTGTTTGATTGGTATGATATGTGCTCAAAAACTGATGTAATTTACCCTGAGTCTTCACATTCTTCACATTATTCAATAAACCCAAGGTATATTAGAATCCAACCTCTTGGCAAATGAGTCTTACATACTTAATATTTGCCTGAAAGAATATATCATTTCAATTGCTACTTTAAATTCATCATTTAATAAATTATGGCACATCTCTGTAGGTTAGAAAATATAACATTTTTCCTCTTTTATTATTCTTTTAATCTTCAAATTCTCATCCTTTTTTCTAAGCAGGCCTCCTTAGTAGTAATTAGGAAGATTTTGGAGAGAATAAAAGTGTTTGTCTCTGAGTATATCAAGATATTGAGCTAACAAAAGAAGAGATATACTTTATTTTACTTACTTTTTTTATTGTATTTTTAAGTTATAATTTTCATTTCTAAACCATCCTCTGTTAATACTCACTCCCATCTCAGTTAATCACATCCCCTGTATTCTTGTTGCTTATTATTTTCTATTTTCAGATATCCTTGAAATTAACATTGATTTAATTCTATTATATACAACTGGAGACCTCACTTGCGTCTTGGTTGACTCCCATAACTTTTCATTACAGAATTGGACTCAGAAATATTATTTAAAGAATTGTTTGTATTTCTCTAACATGGGGATCCAGTTACTCAAAAAAAAAAAAGTGTTTTTGCTTTTCATGTTTCATTTAAATTTTAAATATCTCCTCTATTAGTCAACAAAATGGCATCTATATTTCAGAAAAAATAGTGTGAGTAGAAATCATATAGGAGCGTAGAGACTCATTCCAAAGAGTGATTAAAAGTATAACACAACTGCCTCAAAATAACAAAATATTGATGAATATTTTGTCAAAGACTACAAAATACATTAAATATGAGCATGGAAATATTGGCACAACAGGTCAAAAAGCTAGTGTTTGAGTTATCAAGGGAGGCTACTGGAGGGAAGGGACAGTCATGTTGCTAGAGAGAAAATGGACTATGACAAGCTTGCTAAGGCAGGGTAAATTCAAGTCATAAAACAGTCATTTACAATCTTTTTGTGCTAGCAATCTATTTTCAAGTATAAGAATTGTTAGCAACAGGCTTGAAGGAATTAAATAGAAATACAATACTACAATGTTCAGAGCTGGGTGATGATCTAATGGAGTTGTTTGCATCCCAGGCTGCACCTGTAAGTTATCGGAAGTTCTAATTTCGTTGCTGTCAACTAAACAATACCACCGTGCTCATCACATTTTCTGACAAACAGCACTAGAACAGAATCTGTCCTCGTATGCAGCAAAAACAAGTTCTAAAAATGTATTTAAATGCAGAAGATAGCCAGTAAAGGGTTGCAGCGCTCCAAGGAACCAAAGCATTGGTACAGAACATTATGGCTTAGAGAAAGCCAGAATTATTTGTCCAAGCATACAGTTGAGGCCTAGGAATTGCAAGTCCAAATGCTAGTCTTGGATTTTCCATGAACTTGGTGTTGGATCTATACTCAGAGAGCTATGGGAAAACATAAGCACTATATTTAAATGACTGATGAGTTACATGTGATAGAGAAAGGAGACTTGTTCTGAATGACCTTAAGGAGTAGAACTAAGACAAAAACTATATAAAGAGACAAAGATTGTGGTCTGACATGAGAAAATGCTTTCTAATAGCCAGGCTAATGAAATAATAAACTGAATGCATTGGTAAACAGTTGCTAGGGTTGCCAAACATGGGCTAAGAGCTCTTTCTTAGCAGGGTTGTTCTAAAGGGGATAGACATATGGATAAATATTTGAACTGAAATAACTAAAACATTGAAATGTCAAAAACAATACTAGATTAGATGGTTAATTTTATGTGCCAACTTGACTGGGCCTTAGGATGCCCAGCTATTCGGTTAAACATTGTTTCTGGGTGTGTCTTTGAATGTATTTCCAGAGGAGATTAGCTTTTGAATTGGTGAATTAAGTAAAGTAGGTAGCCCCAGCCCCACTGTGTGTATGCCTCACCCAATCTGTTGAGGGTCCGAGTAGAACAAAAAAGGTGAAGGAAGGTTGAATTTGATCTCTGCCTGACTGTTTGAGCTAAGACATCACTATTCTACCCCCTGGTGCTCCTGGTTCTCAAATATATATCCTATTGGTTCTGTTTCTCTGGAGAACCCTAATACACTAGGCTTGATGTTTTACATATATTATGTACACCTTTCACAATGTTTCTTTAATGAAAATATTATTTTAATACTTTTTACGGAAGAGGAATCTGAAGCTCAAAGATATTTAGTAACTTGCATGAAGTTTCTCAGGTAGTAAGTGGCAAAATTAAAATTGCTTCCAGCCTTCTTTGATACAAGGTCTGTACTTAGAAGAACATTTTCCCATTGGGAAAATATTCAGTCAGGGTAAGACTTAATTTTGCCCTTATTTCCCTTTCCATAACTGGAAGAAGGACTCCAAGTCTTTGCTCTTCTGGATCCCAAAGCTAGTAAATGGCAGGGAGCTGGCATGGAAGAGTAGGAGTTTGTGAAATGGGAAGAGAGGGTTTATGAAGAGGATCGATTTTGATAAAGATATGCTGTGATTTTACCCCCACCAAATTGGAGGGATAACAAGGAATCACTCCTTTACCTCAGATCAAGAAAGTGTTTTAATTTGTGTCCCCTGTAGTTTGAGAAACCTAGTAAACTGGTATTTATGTTAAACCTAAGAAATCAAGAGGCTATGTATCCAAATAGGAAAGGGAGAAGTAAAATTGTTCCCGTTTGGAGACAACATATTCTTATATGTAAAAAACTCTAAAGTCTTTGTAAAAAACTATGAGAATTAATAAATTAATTCAGTAAAATTGCAGGATACAAAATCAACATACAAAAATCACTTGTTTTTATACACTATTAACAAACTATCTGAAAAGGAATTAGAAAAAGAATTCCATTTACAATAACACCAAAAGAAATAAAATAGGAATAAACTTAACTAAGGAAGTAAAAGACTTATATACTGAAAAATACAAAACATCGATGAAAAAAATTTAAAGATGACATGAAGAAATGGAAAGAAATTTTGTGTTCATAAATCAGAAGATTTAATATTGTTAAAACATCCATACTACCCAAAGTGATCCACAGATTCAATGAAAAATCCATCAAAATCCGAAAAACATTTAAAAAAAATAGAAAAAAAACAACTTCATAATTCATATGGAACCACGAAAGACTACAAATAGTCAAAACAATCCTGAGAAAGAACAAAGTTGGAAGCATCACACTTCCAAAATGTATTACAAAGCTATAACAATCAAAGAGCATGTATTGGCATAAAGACTGACATATAGACCAATGAAACTGAATAAAGAGCCCAGAAATAAATCTACACACATAGTCAACTGATATTTGACAAGGGTGCCAAGAATTTACAATGAGAAAAGGATAGTTTCTTCAAAAGATAATGCTGAGAAAACTGGATATCAACATGTAAAATAATGAAATTGAACCATTATCTTATACCATACAACAAAGTCCATTCAAAGTAGATTAAACACTTAAAAATAAGACTTATAACCATAAAACTATTAGAAGAAACATGGGGGAAAGCTTTATGACATTGATCTTAGCAACAATGTCATGGATATGACACCAAAAGAAAGTCCAGGAAACAAAAATAAGTGGGATTACATCAAACAAAACCGCTTTTGCACAGCAAAGGAAACCATCAACAGAGTGAAAAGGCAACCTTCTTAATGGAAGGAATATTTGTAAATCATATATCTGTAAGGGACTAATATCTAAAATACATAAAAAGCTCACACAACTGAGTAGCAAAAACAATCTGATTAAAAAATGGACAGAAGCTCTGAATAAGCATCTTTTTAAAGAAAATATACAGATTGCCAACAGGTACATGAAAAGATTCTCAAACCATTAATAATCAGGGAAATATAAATCAGAACCACAATGAGATATCACCTGACATCTGCTGGAATGCCTATTATCAAAAAGAGAACAAATAAGAGTTGGCCAGAATGTGGAAAAAGGTAATCCTTGTGAACTGCTGGTGGATATGTAAATTGGTGTAGCAATTATGGAAAACAGCACAAGGTTCCTCGAAAAAAATAAAAATAGAACTACCATATGGTTCCATAATTTCACTTCTGGTCATTTATCCAAAGAAAAAGGAAATACTAACGTAAAAAGATATTTACACCCCTATGTTCATTGCAGCATTATTGACAACAGCCAAAATATAGAAACAAGTTTCCATTGATGGATAAATAAATTGTGGTACATATGTATATAATGGAATATTAGTCAGCCATAAAAAAAGAGCAAACCCCTGCCATTTGCAACAACATGGGTTGCTCTCAAGGGCAGTGAAGTAAGTCAGACAGAGAAAGACAAATATCATGTAATTTCTCTTATATGTGGAATCTAAAACAAAAGAAAACAAACAACTAAAACAAGAACCCAGAATCTCATAGATACAGAGAACAGATTGGCGGTTGCTGGTGGGAGGGGGTGGGAGAGGTAGTGGGTTGGAGAAATGAAGGGTGTCAAAAAATAAAAGTGAAAAAAATATTTAAAAACAGTGAGCAATAAGTATTTCTGGAAAACAAGAAATGAGGAAAGAAAAATGAGAACAAAGTTTTATTGACTGTATCAAATTCTAATTTAATCATTTGTTTATAAGTCTTTCCAACTGAACTTTAAGCCCTTTGATTTGAGGAGAGTTTCTTATTTATATTTATAGCCCTGAACTCCACAGTAGCTGGTAAACAGTAATCAATAAATAGCTATTGGAAGAAAAAAAGGTTAATCTCAAATATACATAGAAATTCATATAACTCAAGAGATTAAAAAAAAAACCAGTAACCCAATTAGAATATGAACAATGAACTTAGACATTTCTCCAAAGAAAATACACGAGTAGTGAAAATGTATGTGAAAAAATACTAAATGTTACTATCAAGGATTTGACTATTAACGAAAAGGAATATCTGATATAATTTTCATCGAAGGAAGTTTAACACAAAGGAAGAACTGTTGAGTATCTCTGACTTCTGACAGCTACTAGCACTGCCAGCCCTGAAAACTGAGCCCTACCACTGGGCCACTAAATAACATTTTCAGCTTTCGGTATTTCGTTAGGTCAATCACTGCAGATTCCAAGTTTTCATCAAGTATCTGATTGACTGAAATTAGGTCACATGACTGCACCCTGGCTGCTAGGGTTCAGGGTGAGGTTTTTTTTTTTTCACATCTCTGCAGTGAGAGATGAGATTCTTTTTCTCACGATGTTCACACAATGATGGATTTCTCAAACAGAGAGAAAGGGTTAAAATGCTGAATAGACAAACAGTAATGTCCTGCCCACCCCCAGTATTATAGACAGAGATAGTAGACAAAGGACAAATGTCCTTATAGGAAGTATATTCAAAAAGCAATGACATTTGGGTTATTATTGTTAATATAATTTCATTAATATCTACAGGCTCACCCAACTTTGAAAAATTGGTGCTACATTTACAAATAACTATAAAGGATGAGGAGGGGAGAAAAGTTTAAAATTAAAAATGGTGAAAAATATTTTTAACAAGAAACAACCCACATATGTGAAAAACAGAAGCAAAGAAAGCAGAAAATGTAAAGGAAATTATAGGAGGGGTATGTTAAGCAGAATACAAGGGCATGTAAACTGCAAGACAAGGGGAAATTTTATAGAGCAGTCATTTAAACTATACATTAAAACTTTATTGATGCCATAAAATTCAAACACAATAAACCTGGATTATTTGTCAAAAGTAGGTCATCACATGCAAAGATAAATTGAATTTGAGTATAGAAGAGAAACCAGAAATACACCACAGTAACATTTTAGAGAATGTTTGCACAAATAACATTTTACAAAACATTTCAAAATTAGCACACAATGAAAAACATTTAAGAGGAAATAGTGCCAACATTATATATGTATTTAGAATCCCCCAACCTCTACCCCGCAACCCCATTCCTGGTTCTCCTCTCCTCTTATTCTCTTTGACCACCCTGTCTCACCTACTTTGGCTTACATATATTGCTCTGCCTGGCCTCATAAATTTGGTTGGTCTTAATTCTTTTTCTTCTTAGTCTGGTAAACTGATCAATGGGCCTATTCTTAAATCTGTATCCTCAACTCAGACTTGGTTCATGGGTCCCAAACTTCATACACCTCTACCTGTATTGTCCTTCAAAAACACATGAACTAAAATTCTCCTTAATTGGCCACAGCATCTTCATGAAATTTCTCCCCCTCCTATATTCTCAGTATCAGTAAATATTGTAGATACTAACACGATTGCCCATGTCAGAAACCTAGGAGTCATCCTTGATTCCCCAAAGAATATTTGAGTAATCATCAGGCCCTTCCAATTCTAACCCCTAAACAACAACTCCTTAATGTGTTCCCTTTGGTCTATTTCCAAAGTCCCTGCCTTTATTCATATTCTCAGCATCTCAGAGAACACCAAAAATGTCCTTACTGACTTTTTCTCCTTGTGCTAGAGTAATCAAACACCCAAATCTAATCATGTTACTTCTCTGCTCAAATAGCTTCCAGCAACTTCTTCAATCAATTCTTTTTATGTTATAGAATGATATGTTCTCTCTAATTCCTGGCAGCCTCATCCTTTCCACTTCACTAATTTCTCCCCAGCAAGCACAACTTCCTTGAAGTTGTTCTGAATTGTTACATTCATACACACCAATATGCCTCTGTGCTCAGATTTCCTTCTGCTCTCCCTCCAGGGTCTGCTGATAAAATTCTATTGATCTCTAAACAGACTTCAATATGTTTTGTGCTCTGTGTTCCCTTATATTCTCCATCATAATTATAGAATTATAATGTTTTGTTCAGTTTTTTTGGTCTCTCTACCAGACTTTTAAGCTCCTAGTACAATTAATGAGATATAGTAGGAACTCAGTGAATCTTAATATTTCACTATATAATTGTATATGTTAAATAGAGTTAGGTCCATGTAATGTTTCTATTTAAAGGCTTGTAATACAATGTTCACTGTCTCAGTGAATAACTCTTTATCCATCCATATGCCTAAATTAGAATGCTAAGAGTCACTTTTGACATCTTTACCCTCACCTCCATATCTATTTTATCACCAAGGCCAATCAACATTACTTTCTAAATATCATTTGAATCCTCCCATTTCTCCTCAATTTCACTATCACCATCAGCCTTGTCTAAGATGCATTATTTCTTTCTATACTGATGCTATACGTCTTCTTAATAGCTTACTTACATATAGTCTGGACTCTCTCCACTCCAACTGTTATACTGCATCCAGAGTTATTTCAAAATGCAAAGCCAGTTATCTTTTACTGTCACTCTTCCCCACCCACACACACATACAAAAATTCATGGACCCATGGCTTAGCTTTGCTCTTGAGATTAAGGAATTAGAGGCAATCTAGTTTTTCATTATGGAGAGTATAGGCACATAAACAGTGATGGGGACTCATGGAGAATTATGCAACAGAAGCAAAAGAATACATATACTAATAACATGAATGGACCTTAAGAACATGGTTCTAAATAGAAAAAATAAGCTCATAGATATAGAGAACAAACCGATGCTAGCTAGAGGGGAAGGAGAAGAGGGGATGGGTAGAAAAGGTGAAGAGGGTTAAGAAGTACAAAGTTTAAGTTATAAAATAAGTCACAGGGATATAATGTATAGCATAAGGAATTACGTCAGTAACATGACAGATGGTGATTACTTTGTAAGATTATAAATGTTAAATCACTATATTATATGCCTGAAACTAATATAATACTATATGTTAACTGTAATTAAAAATAAATTTTAAAAAAGAATAAATGAAATAATTTTTTAAAAAGAAATTAAATAGACCTATAGCACAATGCCATTTACATGAATTTAAATGTATTCATATAAAACAATTAATATCAATAAGAATTTATTCAAACCCAAAGGTATATTTCTCATACTGCCTGCTCCAAATTCTGTATTTCATTTTTCGCCTTAGCACTCAACATCTATCCAACTTCTGTTTTACTTATTTATGTCATTTTTTCCTCTATCTTCCTCATTATAAATGTAAGCTCCATAAGAGATTTAAACTATTTGGTTTACTGCTATTTTCCCAATTCTTATAGTGTTGTGTGTCACATAGAAGGTGCTCAATAAATATTAATCTAATGAATGAATTTGTATTCATTACATTAGAATATTTGTCTGTGGTGTACATGTGGGATAATGAGATTTTATATGAGGATAAAAAGCAAGTCATAAATTAAGTAATCAAAAAAAAAAAAACCCAACAATGGGAAGAGACTAAAATCTTCGACATGATCTTCAAAGCCCTCGAGATTCTACCCCAGTGCTCTCCCTGTTGATCTCCCCCAGTGCTCTCCCTCAGTGCTCTCCCTGTGGATCAATGTATTTCAACCACCTGTTCCCAATTCTTGAAATGCACCATATCTCCTCACATTTCAGGATCACCATGCCTATTGTTCTCTTTGTCTAAAGAATTTTTCCTACGCTTACTTCCCTCTTCCCAATAATTCTTTGCCTAGTTAAATCTTACTTATCCTTTAGACCAGCTCCCAGGCCACTTATTCAAGAAATCTTTCCTGATTCCTTTAGTCTATAATGCTGCAATCAAATCTATTTCTTCCGTATATCTATATATCTACATATCAAATGTAGTTATGCATTTGACTTTATGATATTTCATTAGTACCAATCTACCTCACTAGTCTATAAACTCCACAAGATCAGGGACTCTTTCTGGTTTTGATTATTATTATACTTTTGGTGCCTAATGCACTAACTGGCACACAATAGGTTGTCAATAAATATTAGTGATTCGAATGAATGAATCTCTTTTTAGATATTTCTTTGTAGCCTTAAGAAAATAAAAAATGTCATCTGCCAGAATCCTCTTAAGTCAAGAAAAGCATCACATTTAAAATTTTTAAGTCTATTTCAAGATCACTCTTCTTTCAAAATGGTCATCATACAGATCTCATTGTCTCATCAGAAATAACATCAAGGTCACCAGCTTAGATAAATTTCCCCGTCTAATGGAGCTAGAATGCAACAGGCCTTTTAAAATAAATAAATAAATAAATAAGAGGAATCTGTATTCGAGCATCTCTCGTCATTACTTGCTTCTTTAAGAAAAGTATTCAAGCTAATTGTGTACAAGAAAATTAATGTCTCTTTTGCCTTTGAGCCAGATCCGCTGCTCAAAATTTTGTAAAAGATATAGTACTTTTCATTATCAGTTTTCTTGGCACTGTTCTCTGTTCCTGTCACTTTAATTGGAAAAAATACAGGAGGTCTTTGATGACAGAAAGAATGAGTTCCTACACCTGGCAACCACTGCCTGGCATTGCTTATTATCAAAGGATCTGGCTTTTCAAAATCAGGGAGCTAAAGCTTTGATCAGATTGCTCTTCAAATCACCATTAACCTTCCCCATTATTGTAATTCTTGTTTAATCAGTTAATTGCAACTCCTTTTCTAAAGCCGAAAGCAAGGAATAAATGAAATCTGATGAATAAAATCTGTGTGATAATATGAATTTCCTTTTTTAAATAACATTACTAACCTATATGTTGGTTTCCTTTTTTCTAATGATGTTTTGGATAGAAAAGCTGTATCTATCTAAATGATCAAAATAAGCATAAAAGCATTCTATGGGAAGATATTTTTCCACATTTCACATAATCCTAACACATGGCTTTTTGCTAATGTGGCCAATATTACATATGTCACTTTGCCTGCACTTCTCGTCCCTTTCCTTTCCTTTTCTTCATTCTTGTGAAAATGCTCTTAGATTTAAACAAAGATGCCCTCAGATAAAAGAACATAGCATTTCCACTCAGTTTGGAGTATGAGGACTAAATCACAAAGATATGGCTTCAAAGTATCTTAGACAAGATAACTTCTAAAAGGAAAAAAAAAGGTATTTAATCTTCTGAGAATTACAATACATGGAGAGGAGGGAGTGAGACAAGAAAAAAGGTTGTAATCTTCCAGAGTTTGGGTTAGAAAAGCTGAAGTATAGTAGAGTTACCTTTCAATTTTTTACAACTGTTGGGCAGTGGAACTGTCTATGGAGCTTTAAATTGTGGGGTAGATTCTACTGATGATTCTTTCTTTTCAAATTTAAAGAGATTCGGCTAAGTGGGAATCTGGCTTGCCTGCCTTGTAATGAAAAAGAGAAGGCAGCTTTTGTGCCCGTAATATGTAGATGGGAACAAGCCCAAATAATACAGCCTATCAAAGCTTAATATTTTCTGCTTGTATTAATTCCTTTTTGTTTTCTTAATGTAAACCCTTCAAAGTGTGTTACTGTGTTTCATAGATTCCATTGCCAAGTGTAAAGATTTAGAGTCTTTTCTTTCAAAAAAGAAATTTAAGGACAGTAAATTTTGGGGCGGGGGTGGGGAGAGGGGCAATAATATTGCCCCAAACATTAAGCCATTAAAACTTTAAGAAATTGAAATCACTTTAACCTCCAGCAAAGCTGCAGAATTTGAATACTTCTTAAAGATGCTCCTAAAAACTGAGAGAAAACAAGATTTTCATGATAACCCAAAGTAAACAACCAAAATTTCCTGAGATGAGGTAGAGAGGACTTCTAAGACTTTTTATATAAAACATATAAAATGGTCCTCAGAAGGTGAATTTCAGAAAGAATGCCAAGAATATTCTTGTGAAAAAAAATTATTAAGAATGATTGCCAAATAATCCACATTTTCAAGTCTTTAGGACCAGTGAGAGGAATATTTAGTAGATTGAAATGCACATTTGCTTTACACTAAAATACAAGAGGCATGAATCAGATCCAGTATTAAACTTGCATATTTCTGTAAAGTATTGCTAGATAAATATGTTTGCCTTTATTTTTATTTTGATGAAGTAATATATGAAAATATTTTAAAAGTCAAGTGTCATGAAAAGTCCAATATTTATTAACAAGTGTGTTCTGCTACACCTATCATCAACTCACATTTTCCTTAGAGGCAATCACTTTCAATTTCTTTAGTAATTCAATCTGATGTGTGACAACATATTCAAAATATTCTTGCACTGCTTTTTTTGGTTTATCAATTTTAGAAATTCCTTTTTGATTTCTAACCTGGTATATGAATTTTTAGTTTTATTTTCCTTACACACACACACACACACACACACACACACACACACACACATCCCTCTTCCCCTCATGGGTAATCGAAATTTTTCATTAAATACACCCATTATCTATTTTATTATGATTATGTAAATATTATTCACTCCTGAGATAAGCAGTATACTATGATTTTATATATTCTTTTTCTAATGAATTAATAATTACTTCATTTTAATATATCTTTAATTTTCTAATTATGCATTGCTAAACTTCACAAATGCACCAGTAATTTTTTATAATGCTGGTAGACACTATTTTCAACACATGAACAAAGAATAATTTATAAGTTCCTTTTTTCCCCATCTTGCTTCAATCATTGATCATTCTTTGGTACAGCATCATGTTTTTATTTCATGAATATGACATCATTTTAAAACATTTTCCTTCTGTTCCCAGAACAGTTTGCTTCCCCAAGTTTCTACTTTTCCATTTGTTTTGGTCTCTGGATATTGGAGGTTTCTACAGAGGTCAAGTGATTTTGGGCTGTGCATATTCCAACGTAAGGCAGCAAGACATAGTTCAGAGGACTTTTACTTCTCCATGTTAAGGAAAAGGGTTGTTAACTGAAGGGCTGCATTCAGGGGGACTGACCAGCATCCTGGCACCCCAGGGAGAAAAAGACATCTCCAAACTTCAGTGTTAGCAGGACTATTTACCTAGGACCATTCATTTCTCCAGAGAAGAGTATTCTAGTCTCCTGCCTGGCATGGGGGTGGGTGGGGTTGGATATGCCTAGTGCCTATGTTTTGGGAGAAGAGGAAGGGAAGGGAGCTGTTAAGTCCAGAGTTTCAGTGAGCAAACTTCCCTTTAACTGTCTTGTTTTTTGTTTTGTACTTGAGCCCAGGGGCCTGCAGGGGTTCCACAGTTATGAATTAGCTGATCCTAATTGGTAACTAAACAGGCTCTAGATTTCTGCTCAGGTTAGTTAATGCTCCACCTAAATATTTTCTTCTAAAATTAGTTATTCTAATTTTATTAAATTATTAAATTCTTAATCTACTCTTCTCCTTTTCTGTTTTTTTTTTTTCTGTTTCTTTATTCCTCTATTATTATTGTAGTAAGGCTTCGAAGATAGGAGAGGAGATACAGTTGTGTTTAATTCTTCATGTGTTTATCTAGGTAAATTTTAAAAAATAATAACCTTTTTGAATGAGCTGCCCAGATATTTACAAAAATATATTCTTTTTCATTGGTTTTTAAAAAGGAAGACCAAGGGCAAACATTTTAAAAGATCAACTTTTTGGCATTGAAGAGTTAGGATGGAATATTGGTTGTGTAAACATTCTGCTTAAAGAATTCTGATTCCTTCTTCAAGTTTCGTGGATAATTCTGTGTTCTGTATAGGAAGAGGCTCAAATCCAAAGAGCATATGAAAGGATTTCTCTTGGAAAGGCAAAGCTCAGAGAGGAAATACCCTGTGACATCCTGTAACAGGAAAAGCAAACAGGAGAGTGGAGTCTCACCTTCCTAGTAGGTGTGGATAATCTAGCCTGTCTGTGCAACAATTCATTGCCACCCTGGGTAAAGACTCAAGATACCAAATTAGGGGAAAACCTGAGCCCTGGATACTGGAATTACTTGAAGTCACACAGGGCATTTTGCAATATACATTCCAAATCTAGAGGTCCCAGATGACTACCTCTGACTTTACAGGTAAGTGTTATTGTTCATTGGAAGTGCCGAATGAGAGAAATAGTTATAGTACTGTTTTGGTAGCAATTAAAGTGTTAAAGCCAGTATTTCTGGCTTTATGAAATTTTAGGTTAGTCCAGAGTTGTGTATTTTATTCGTTGTGGCCATTCTTAGCTCCTGGATTCTGGATATTTGTCATAGAGACTGAAGAGAGGGATAAAATGGGTGTCACCTCAATGGATTAGGGAGGTTCTGGTTTACTTCAAATGGTAGACTGTGAATGGATTTTTATACAGATATGGAAATAATTTTGGTGAAGATGAAAGTGTATATTGAAAGTGTACAAAAGTGAAAATGGATAATGAACAGGTAGGAAATCAGATTTTATATAAATTATAAGACTAGCCATATGGAAGATTTCATTTACAAAATTTGATTTTTACTTAAATAGATTTATGTAGTGCTCAAGTACAAGATCATATTCTAGAAGTGCCTGCAACACTAATACTTCAGTATTTTAACTATTACACATAAAGTCATATTCATTTAATTATACCAAACCTACATTTTCAACCCAGATCACTCCTAAACTTCAGACCTATGAATCCATTGCCTACCTGAAATTTCCACTTGAATGCTCCATAAAAATTCAACTCATTAAGTTTGAAACTAGCTCATCATCATCTTCCAAAACTCTCCTGTGGTACTTACCTGTCCCTGTGAATGGGACCTAGTTTCCCAGCCAGAAATGTCTTTATCAACTTTGATTTTACTTCTCCTTTACTACAAATAATCAAACACTAAATCCTGGCACAGTTCTACTTCTTAAGTTATTCTTCTAACATGTCCGTTTTTCCAACCTCACTTTCCAATATTTTGCCTAATTTAGGTAATCAGAATCTTTATTTAAATCAAAAACAACACCTCCCAACTGGGTTTCATTTCCAGACTTGCCACTTTCTAATTCATTCTCTACACTGTAAGCAGAGTGATCTTTCTCTAGTACTAATTCAATCATTCACTACCTTGCTTAAAAATCCTTCAGGGCTCCTCCTAGCCTTCCAAATGAAGTTCAGACTTCTTGATTAAGTTTATTTGGCCTGCCTATCCTCCTCTTCATCTTCAGATACTGAGTTTTAAGCCACCGTATTTACCCAAATAGGCCATGCCCTCTCGTAACTCAGAGTTCTCTGTCTAGACTCCTCTAACAAATCTTTTTTTACCAGACTAACTCCTTCTACGTTTCAGGATTTCATTTAGACACCACTTCTCCCAGCAGCTTTCCCCAAGTGTCCAATGTATTTCTAAAATTCCCTATCCCTCTTGTTGCATTCACCATATTTATTGCAGCTCTTAATTAAATTATTTCCATGGTCACTAAATTGTACAATTTTTAAGACCATATAGTTTGTTTTATTTGCTATAATATCCCTAGAGTTTAATATGCCTTATTCATTAAAGGCATTCAGTAAATACATTTTAAATTAATGCGTGACCAAATTTAATTATTTAATGTTAAATAATACTCCTTTGAAGACAATCCCAGGAAGACAATTAAGTCCAAAACAATTTAATATTTAGAAGTGGTTTTTAAAATATACTGTTTTTACATTGTATTCTATGTCCATTTATATGGTTAAAATGAAATAAAATGAAGAAATGTCACATAACTATTTTTTCTTTGGTTATTAAATAAACATGCAAATTTTACCAAGTGAATGATTCTATATGGGGAAGAAAAACAGTGTCAGATGTCACTAAGATTCTAGGTATATTGGATTGAAGATTATGGAAGAAATACTGTAAAGTGTATTCAAGCAAAATCAAAATAGCTTGTTCTCAAATCCCAACTGCAGTAATGTCAATTTAACCATCAGGAAACCAAGTTGTCCAAGATCGATTGCATTTATAATTAATACAAATGAGAAGTATAAGGACAGTCATATATCTCAAGTGTCTACCAATACTTAAAGCATTTAATGATGTGTAAATGGGCTTTACATTTTCTTTTATTTCTCTATTTCTTTATTTTATTTCTTTATTTCTCTATTATCATTGGCTGGGTTCTTTGATTGAAATCCTATGGCTTAGGAAAACTATAATTGTTTAGCTTTCTGCATATGAATTTGAATCGGTTAGCTACACTGTACCTATGACTGTATTTCGGGTTAATCAGAACTTAGTAGCATTGTGATCCAAATCTTCTAAAATTAGTCATGATATCCCACAGGAATTTATTTAATTTAGCTATTTGATGTAAAACATTGTTACAAAAATTGATCAGATTACCAATAATTTTAGGACATATCATAATATTAAATAAAAATGGGGCAAAATGTGTGCTTCTCAAACTGAAGCATGCCCAGGAATTACTCACTGCTACAAAATAAATTTGTTGGATCTTATATAACTAATTATAGTCATGTTTCTATTTTGCTATTACATATTTCAGGTGTGTGCCTTTAGTTGGTCTCTCCTCTACCATCAACTCAGGAGCAATTCTTAAAGAATTTTCTCTCAAACTTTTATTGCATCCTGAAATAAGAATTTCCCTAATGTAGCAGTTCTCCAACCTTTTTTTGCACTTTTACATACAGAAGAGGTACATTCACATGGCAACACACATGGACACACTAATTTCTAGATGCTACATAAATTAAAGAAGGCTTTGTAAAATTCTCTGGGAGCTAGCCTATACTCCACTGTAACTCCCTGTTATGTGATAGACCCATTCATGTAGCTATTGTGACACCTTAGCTGAGCAATGTTACACTATTGGATACTGGGTCAAGACCAGGATTTCTTGATGATATTTGGATGACAATCAGGGCTCTGCAAGTAGTTGGTCAATAAGAAGAATGGGTACTATTTTATTATTGTTTCTCAATTGTCATTCTTAATAACTTGCTTAAAGATATGTTAGACATCACCTGCAATATAACTTTAAAACTAAAAGCAGTTGGGAGTCAAAACTAATGATACCAAGAGGCTTCTTACTGAGGTGGATCTGAGGAACACAGATCCTTCATGAAAAGATCATGGGCATCAAAGTTAGAAGACTTGCATTTTAGTCTGTGTTTTACCTATTACTAACTCTTTGCTCTGTTCTCATAGAACTTAGCCCACATCCATGAAACAATCTTTACCACCATTATATTGTATCTGTTTTTCCCTCCAAGATGGAAACTCCTGGGGCCAGAGGACTGATGATGGTTTCCTTGTGTCCCTAGAATCTACTACTGAGTTTGCAGCCAATACCTAAATGAAAGAAACTATATTTTATTCCTAGGGCTCCATTTCTTTTCTATAATGCCTTAACTCATTGGTATGGTATCTTCCCATTTTTTTCCTTCCTTCCTTCCTTCCTTCCTTCCTTCCTTCCTTCCTTCCTTCTTTCCTTCCTTCCTTCCTTCCCTACTTTCTTCATAATACAAATATTTTTTGAGCAATTGTTGTGTTCTCGGAACTGAGGATATAACACTGAACTAGGCAAAGTCACTGTTCTTATGGAGCTTATTTTCTATAGGGAAAATTCTCGGTTTTGATCCTGACTCATGCACATTCTTTTTGATCTCTATTTATAATCCACCAAAGGAGACCTGAATTACAATACACACTGGGGTTATAATTCCTCTGTATTTGAAGAGTCCTAAGGACAAATAAACTCTCTGACCTATCGCTCTACTCAATAATATCTGATGTCTGTAAACTGAGAGTCTACCAACATAGGACGCATAATCAAAGTATTCTTTGCTTCTCAAGATTCTATTTTCCCCTAACCCATCATCAAATTTTAAGTACCTCATCACAGATCCCCCTATTTGCATTTTATATTCTCCAATGAATGTTATTGCTATACAGTGAATAAAAATAAAAATAATTCCCATTATACTGATTGCAGTGCTAAAATATATCCAAACTGGGTGCATAGTTTTCTTTTGAGGAAAACAACATAGAAATCAAGTGAATTCCTATATTCTAAGTAAAACTCACATTTGATATAATCTCTCTGAAACTTGTTTTTAGCAGTTTAGGTAGCAGAGTGCAAAACATGAAGTTTTTTGCTTTTTAAAAGCAGTGGTTAAACTTGTTAGATGAGAGAGTAAAGAAATCTTCACATAGATGGTTTAAAAAGAAAGATAATTTCAGAAAACAGTACAATTTCTTGAACCTAATTTTATACTGAAATCAAATACCACTTTAAATTTAGGCACAATTAAGTATTTTCCTTTCCGCAGGTTATGTATAGTTTCACATTAAGATAATTTGTTTTTACTCTGAATCCAAGCAGTATGGCACTAAATTAGTAGAGAAAAATTACCAGAAATGTTGTCCAAAGTTACTAGCCAAATTAAATAGCTCAGTATTGTAGAGGGGGGTAGGAATTATATTATAGAACTTGAAGACATTATCTTAAAGATGACAAGCTAATACCTGAGCTTCATGATTCATCATATACACTGATAGCAGAATCAAGAATTCTGATAAATGCCAGAGAAACATGTATGTGAACTGGAATGTAGGTGGATTAAACGGATTAAGTAAAAATAATTCTGTTAGTATAGTTTAAGCCAGAACTACCCAACATCTGTGAACATGTTAAAAATGCAGATTCTTAGTATCCATCCACCCACACCCCTGAATATGATATGTTTTTCAGAGATTGAAATTGAGAATTTATATCCTTAACAAGAGAAACAGCCCTCAACTTTAATTTCAGTACTACAGTTTTAACACATTTATTCTGGAGCTATAATGAATGGCAGTTAAGAACAAAAGTTCTCAGACCTTGAACAATGTTTAGTCGACTGGAGATGTGGAAATTTGGGAACTATATAGTAAGAATTTTAATTTTAAAAAATGTCTTCAGCTTACTCCACTGCAAGTATCTCCTGCTTCTTTGTTGTTCTTAGAGACATCAAACCTAAAATAACGTCTTCTGCATTTGGAAGATAAGCAAGAGCTGGACATGTTCAAAGGAAAGCTCATGGAAGAGCTATAAGATGCACAGTATTGATTCCCCCTATTGGATAACATGCTATTCTGGTTCTGAAACAAAAAGCTTAGAATTTCCCAGTGGCATGTTCCCCATTTAGGTTTACCCTGACTTCAGTGTTATCTACCTCTGGTCTACTACTGCCACCAGATTGACCTGTAAGAAATGCAATTCCAGTCTTGTTATTTCTGTCTTTATAGCTGTCAGCAGCTTCTTATTGCTTTAACAAACATGAAATTAGAAATTTTTAGCATGACACACAGGACACTCTGATTTGGGCCTCATGCAATGTGTGCAGCCTGCACTCTGGCCATTGTAAAGTGATTTCAATTCCCTTCAGCATGCCCACTTTCTCAAGTTTCCAAAGCATGAACCAGAATTTCCTCTCCTGACAATCCATGCAAATATTCATTTGCTCATTGCTTAGACAAATAGAGTGCTATGATTGTATGTCCTTTTCTGTTTGGATTTTAAGTTTTATTTTGTCTTTTTTCTAACTGAGTTTTCCACGATCACTATTTGCCTGTGTTGTATATATATTTTTTCTTTCAAATGCTCTACCATGTAATATATTCAATCATTCTAATTTTTCCCAAAACCATCCTTGCAGGGCCTTTGTCTCCTTGTGTCAATCAGGGCAGTCGATTCTCTAGACACAGTTAGCATTATTACTTCTGGGTTGGATATATTTTTTCTGGATTCTGTATTTTTCCTCTTCTTTTTCTTTGGTTTTACTGAAGATCATCTGAAGTAAATACTTAATAAAAGACATTTGCAAGGTAAAATTTCTAAGTCCTAATGTGAAATTTTGCCTTCTTACATCGTAGTTTAACCAGATACAGAATTCTAAATATTTTTCTTAGAACTTTAAATCACTGTTCTACTATATTATCAGTCAGTGTTGCTCATATAATTCTGATACTTATTCATTTTTAAGTTATCTGTTTGTTTTTTGTTTCATTTTTCTTTTTCTCTCTGCATATTTCTGGCATTTCCTCTTTGCTTTTGATCAGGGGTCAGTAAACTGTGGCCCATGGGTTATACCAGCCCACTACTTGTGTTGTATATTTAGTTTTATTGTAACATAGCCATTTACTTAATATTGTCTATGGCTTCTTATGTTCTACAACTGGAGAAGTAGAGTAGCTGTGACAGACACGGTATGGCCTACAAAGCCAAAAATATTTACTCTCTGTCCTTATTAGAAAAACTTGGTTGCCTCCTGATCCTGGTATTCCAAAATTTCACAATAGGTCTACACATGTTACTTGAAAAAATGCATTTGTGCCAGACCTGCAGGGGATCATTTTGGTTTGAAGATGTGCTTTTCAGCTCTGGAAAATACTCTATTTTATATTTATTTGCTAAGTTCTTCCTTCATATTCACTATTCTGCCTGGAACCCCTATTTGGTGTGGTCTTTCTGGGTTGATCCTCTGAGTCAATTCTCTTTTCTCATATTTTCTCTCTTTGTCCCTTTGCTCCCTGATAGGAGGAACTTCCTTGTTTTTATCACCCAGGTCTTCAATTAAATATTTTTAAATTGTACCTATTACATTATTTTTTTTTAATTTTCAAGAGACTTATTCTCTGATTTTTATTGTTTGCAACATCATTCTGTTATATTTTCCAGATTCTTATGTTCTTATCATTGTTTTTACATTTTTTTGTTTTATGCTTTTCTGAAAAGAAGGCTCATTCTTCATAGTTTGTTTATATTTAAGAACGAGGCAATAGAGAAGTTGATTGTGATTCCTGTCCACATTTATAGCTTTATTTTAGAGAGAGTGGGTAGGCTGCCAGCCTTAATTTTTTCAAGTCCCACATGTTTCATTTAAGAGAGAATTACCTATGCTCCAACTCCAATATTGCCTTCCTAATTCTCATGAGAGAAGTCTGTTTATTTCTTTAGCCAGAAGCTAAATGGTTGTTAGGCTTCTACCTTTAGCTTCATATATCATCCTGATCTCACTTACCCAGTGTCTTCTCAGTTCCAAACCTCTTTGGGGTTCTGTGAGGCAGAGACACCACTCTTCCACCTGGATGCAGCCCTTCATCAACATTGTGGCTATCTGTAACTCTGTTAGCTATCACTCTGTGCATTCTACCTTCCAGAATTTTAATGAGATCTCTTGCTAACTTTTGTCTTTATTGTTGTAGTTTAAAAGCTCTCTAAATCTTTTGCAAAATTTCCATTGAGGTCTTTTTCAAGGGAGAGAGGAGATAACATGTTCAATAAACTTTCTCAAATAGAATTTCTGGGTCTCCTTTGATATCACATAAAATCTCTAAAAGCATTTTCTATATAGTGCTCTCATAACATTTCTTTCTTCCTTGTATTCTGTTTATATGTATATACATTTTATTTCCTCTCTAAACCATATTCTCTTAGGAGATTAGGTCAACCTAGGCACATAGAATGTATCTTTAATAATTTCTGTTGAAGGAATAAATTAATGAATATAGAGAAGTAAGTGTGGAAGAGGAATTTATGGGAGAAAAGATATAACCTGCTATTTGGCTAGAGTATTATAGTATAAGCACTATTCATCTTCATCTTTTTCCTATAGATACAAATGATCCCCAGATCCTACCAATATCCTCACCTTTGGAACAATTCTACGGGAAAAAAAAGTAAATTGTATTGCCCCTAAAGGATATCTCAAGAATGTTCTTTATTTTGTATGGTTAACCTATAATGGAATCAGTCACCACAGCTTTTCTCCTGTGGTTTAATAACGAAGGAAATCAATACAAAAAGTATTTCCGAGAGGAGAGAGATAAAAGATAAGTGGCTTGAATGTTTTTCCTGTGGTATCTAGAGTGAAGACCCATATCATTGGCAAAGAGTGTTTGCACTGGTTTTAATTATAATGAAAACTAGTCATGATAGGCAACAGGAACTTCAATTTTCAGGAAAAAGTTAAATATGAAAAACTTTCTTACTGTCTTGTTATCACCAACGAAGGAACCTGTGGAATTCATAATGATGAACAAGGGTTCTGGAGTTATGCCATTCACCCCTGATGAGACCCAAGATCATCTCCAGAAGTAAGCTGTTCCCTTGAAATCTTCTAGGCCAGAGGTCACTAAGAAGACAAACTTCTGGAGTGGAGGAGAAAGGCAGCATTGGCATTCAAGGGCATTTGGCAACTCAGTGGCTTGTGCTTGGATGGCTAAAACTTCAAATTACTATGCTAAACACATCAAGTAATTCATAATTCTCATAGGTTATAAATCTACAGACCTAAGTGTCTTCCTGCAATGGTTTTCTCGTCTCCTTCACCCTAGAAAAGAAAAGTATAATTTTAACTTTGTCTTTTCTCTTCAAATTGTTCTCTGCTGCTTTAGGGAACACAAGTGAATTTGTGTTTTATTACCAATCTCAATTTATAATGTTTTCTGAACTGCAGTTTCATAGCAGTTTGTCAATATTATCTTTCCAAAAGGAACCAGGCAAACTGCCATGATGTATTTTTAATGGTCTCCTGGTGATAATTAAAATGTCACTTATAAAATAATAGCCTGCTTGTTTTACCTGACTTCAAGTAACAGCTCAGTTTTACTTAGACTGCATTGCTCTTTCCATATTGAAGACCTATAATTAAAGTAATCGAAGAAGGCTTATATTTCTTGAAGTGTAATAAAACTGCAAAAAAATCTAGCATATGCCTTCTCCAAGATGGTCTCATTTGTGGAGCACTTTTAGTGTAATTTGATTCACACCTGGTGTCTTTTGGCTCTCTATTCTTTCCTGCCAGATAGTCTATTACAGAGAAAGGTCAAAATTAGATTTAACAAATTATTTTAATGTGGCCACCAGGAAAATCTCTTTATCTTTAACACAGAGAAGTGGTGGTATAGAATAACAGTATTATGAGAGAAAATATAGCTTAATAGTTAAGTGCACAGACTCTAGAACCATGTTGACTGTGTCTAAATACCAAATTTATCACTTATCAACCATGTACATTCTGAACAAGTTGCTTAATTACTCTGTTCTTAACTTTTTCTTCTGTAAGTTGAGGATAATAGTCTCTCCCTCATAGAGGATTTTGAGAGTTAATTAATATAAAATGCCTAGATTAGTATTATGCAAATACTTACTGTCATAATGTAAAACATTATTATTATCATTATTAAGATTAGAAAAATACTTGCTTAGTTAATTTTTGAGGGTCCACTTCAAAATCCTCAAAATCCTCTGGGCCAGACCCTGTAAAATTACCAAAAAACAGCTCTGAAGTTAGAAGTTTGGGGGAGAAATGGCAATTCTTTCTGGGTTAAGGACATGAAATCTTGCTATAAGAAGTCACTGGTGAGGCCTCAGGGAATGAGCCTTGTCCCAGTAATCAGGAGGCCTGGGAATTCCAACGTTTTAGGCTTCCTGATATTGGGCAAGTCATTTGCCCTCTTTCAGACTCAGTTTCTTTTTTGTAAAATGTGGATATTATACTCGATGAACTCAGAAGTACTTTTCAGCTCTAAAGTCCTGTCTTTTAACAGATTCTTAGTGAATCAAATCACATTTGAGTGCACTGGGAAAGTTTGCCACTTAAAAGAAAATAGTATGATGACGGGAAAGTGCTTCGTTATGGCAAATCCTCCCTGTTGATTCTGGCTTATAAATGTGTCTATTCAAAAATCAAGTTTATTTACAGCCAGGACACCTATGTCGCTATCCCACAAATGCCTGAAATGAGAAGTAAGATGCTCTAATACAATCTGTACCAGTCATCCACAGCAAGCTTGCAGTCTTCCCTTGGCAAGACGTGAGTACACCTGGGTGATGCAAGTGTTGGAGACCAACTTAGCACCCTTCTTCACTCCTGGAGTATTGCCTGGATTCTAACTTCCATTTGTTCACGTGTTATCTTTCTCCTACTAGTCATCTCCCACTCCCCACGGTGTACACATTGCTTGTAATAACTATGCATAATTCCTATCACCCAAGGGATTTTGAAGTCATTAATTAAATTAAATTCACCCCTTAGGGGAAAACACATACATACCAATTCATGCTTTAAAGGTAAACATTTAATTTTTCTGTGCCAAAGAAAATGAAAAGGGAAGAAATATAATAATTGAGATAAAGCGTTCCTTTGGATAATTGTCAAACAACAAAGATGATAATTAAAGTGTAGGAAGGGGATAAAGGAGGACTATCTGAATAAGCACCTATTCTGGGAGTCCCCTAATATTAATGTTTCTCAGCAATGTTTTATTTTTTTCTCTACAAGACAAGCATTGTAGTCCCTAGTTTACTTTTTAAAAAAATAAGTTCCACAAAGACTCCTTGCCCAGCATCACACACAACCAACAAATACTGAAACGCTCAAATGTGACATCACCAGAAGAGGCTTCATTCTGTTTCTGTTTTCTGGAGGTCTTCAATATATCCATATTGTAATTAAAAAAAAAAAATCTGCTTTGTTTATCTGCAATCAATATAATTAAAATCCATTTTAATATGCAAATTTACATTTTTATGGACCAATAAGAGTATAAATTCTGGACCTTTAAAAGAGGAATTATCATACTCATTGGGAAAATTACTTATGATTTTGAGTTTGGTAAGGATTCCTTTGTGCTACTGCCAAATATTTGCTGCTTACAATTGAAATCCAGACAAAATGTGGAGAAGGATACATGACACCAGTAAATAAAATGCAATCACTTGGCTAGAATTTTAATCTACTGGTTGAGTCCACCCACCCAAGGATAATTTAGTTTGATTTTATAAAGGTGCTAAATTTTATTTGCAAATGTAATCTAGAAAACACATACATTACAGATGCTTTTTGAAAAATAATAACTGAAATGGATTTAACTAGAAATTACAGATAGTGCTAGGTAGTAAGAACTGAACCACATTTTTAAGTGAATTGCATTTAGATGACTAAGTTAAATATAATAAGCAATTTACAAATAACACACACATATAAGTGCTCTGTGATTCTTTTTTTAGCTTCCCATCATTGTTCTCATTAGACACTGTTAAAAGCTCTTAGCCAGAACATCCATTATTGAAGAAAAGAGGTTGTTATTTTAAAAAGAAAAGAGATAACGAGCATTGGCAAGGATGTGGGGGAATCGGAACTGTGTGTAGTGCTGGTAGGAATGTAAAATGGTGCGGCCTGTGTGGAAGAGTATGGCACTTTCTCAAAAACTTATAAATAGAATAACTATGTGATCCAGCAATTCCACTTCTGATAGATACCCAAAGAACAGGGACTTGAATAGGTATTTGGACACCCATATTTATAATGGTATCATTCACAATAGCCAAAAACTAAGAAATTCTGACATATGCTACAACATAGATGAACCTCGAAGATATTATGCTAAGTGAAATAAGCCAGCCACAAAAGGACAAATACTGTATGATTCCACTTATATGAGGTGTCTAGAGGAATCAGATTCATAGAGAGAAAGTAGAATGGTGTTCATCCGGGCTGGGGGAGTTTTTGGAGAAAACAAAGAGTTATTGTTTAATGGCTACAGAGTTTTAGTTTGGGAAGACCAAAAGTTCTGGAGATAGATGGTGATGATGGTTGCACAACAATGTGTGAGTGTTCTTAATGCCACTAAACTGTACACTTAAAACCTGGTTAAATGGTAAATTTTACATTATATATATTTTGCCACAATTTTTAAAAAATGAGAAAAGAGCGTAAGGGATTGTCAGTTTTAGTTCAGTCAGCCTTGTTGCCTAAATCAGAATTTACCCGTATGGAAATTTCGAGCCTTGATTTCTTCATATACAAAATGTTACTCATAGTGCCAGATTCACACTTGTTTGAAAGAATCAAATGAATTATTGGATATGCAGGGGGAAAAAAAATGCTCTTAGCTGGAACTCCTGATGTGAGTGTGCAGCCTTTTCTACTTTTCTAGTTATCACACCAAAGCTGACTAAGTTCCTTCCTGGGTCAGTTCTGAGATGCCAATTGCCTAGAGTTCTTCAACTGTTCAAAGCTGGAGAAAACTACCATTGCTGAGTACTTACTATGTGCATATACCATCTCTCAACTGCAAAACATGTTACACTATTCTCATTTTGCTAATAGAATAACAAGACAAGACAAAGTAATTTGACCAAGGTTGTATATTTTGCTGCATTTAGACATGACTTGATGGTAGAGCCCATATACAAATCCAGGTCATCTCCTTAAAATGAAAAAAAGAACAGAGAAAAGGGGGCAGAACATGACCATTAACTGAGTGCCTATGATGTATTAATCTCTGATGCAAATTTCCAAGACTCACCATTCCCTGGATCCAAATAATGTTAATAGTGGTAAACAACAGGAAATGGGCTCTTGCCCCCATCTGATCATGCAAGATGGTAAACTAACCCCAATCTGTCATTTCTCCTCCATACATCCCTATTGCCCTGCCAAAGTATTTCTGGTGGTACTAAGATGGTGTCAC
This sequence comes from Pteropus alecto, assembly GCF_000325575.1. Classification (NCBI taxonomy): domain Eukaryota; kingdom Metazoa; phylum Chordata; class Mammalia; order Chiroptera; family Pteropodidae; genus Pteropus; species Pteropus alecto. Next base: position 10,547,856 of record NW_006494610.1, read on the forward strand.
ATCTATGCTTACAAAGCAGTGCAGGCAGTTACATGGTATCCATTACACATAATGGTGCTATTGCTTCCCCCTGGGTACCTCTTGTCATCATTTCCAGTGCTTTTGCTGTTTGTCTACCAGCTGCCATACACCACCAGCCTCTAACCATCTTTAACCAGTGCTGCCACACCTGCTGCACACTGCCACTGGTTGTGAATACCTCTTCTCCTTTCACCAGGTACCGCAACCTCCCCTGTGTACTTGTGTTGCTGCCACTTCCATTTTTAACCAATTCTCAGCCAAGGACCCCTGACAAGAAGTGCCATGCTGCCTTATTGGGCACTGCAGTTCTTTTTGTGTACATTGCATTGGGGCCTTCAGATACCTGAGTATGATGGTCAATGCCTCTCATTCTGAGTAACCCTTTTAAATGAATAACAAAGTGAATTGCATGTGTCCCAAAGTCTAACAGGGATTTAATAGAAGAGTCCTTTCAGGTTGTATTCACAGCCTTCTGTCTCCCTTAATTACAGACATAAATCTAAGGGCTAGCCTATAGTAGATTTGAATGGCAGACATCAAGCTATATGTAAAATCTTTCCTTCTCACTGACTTTGAGACCATTACCAGCTCAGGTTAACTTTTCCCTCAGAAGGTCTTCTTGAGGTTCCTTTATACTTCATGTAAATCATGTCCTGGGTAATTACTTCACCGTGTCATCAGACTTTTCCAAATATATTTAAACCCTAATAGCAGGCATAGCTTAGTCCCAGCCTGGGTATCCCACTATACATTTTCGGTCTCATTTAAAAACACGAAAACCCTGTGAGGTACCTATTATTATTTCCATTTCATAGATAAGGAACTTGAGTAGCTAAGTAACTTGCCATTAAACAGCTAAGCCATTAACATTAAATATCAAAACAGCTAGTTAGTGGCAGAATCGAGATTTGAGCTAGGGTAAGGCTGATATCCAAAGGCAATGCCTCATTCTATAAGGGCATTTAGGCTCATGACTGAAGGCACGATTCTCTCCATTTGGCTTCCCTTGAATTCTCCATCATAAGGACTCAGCATAGACAAGAGAAATGAAACTGACCCTTAGGTTATCATCTTATTTGTTCCTGCCAATCTGTGCTTGTTCTCTTCAATACTGTCCAGAATATTACTGGTTCTAATTATAAATAAATCAAATGACTATTTCCGTCAAGGGGATTAATTCAGTACTTACAGACATTTTGGCTATTTAAGTATTCATCTTGAATCTAATGTTGTCTTTCATCACACTTTTCCTTAGTTGATGCTGCTTTCTAGGAGATGTATTTTCAGTTCATTAATATATTTGGGGGAAAATTTTTGTTTTTATCCATTTCTAAAAATGCTTATATTTCTTGTACTAACTTTTGAGGGTAAGAGTGTCTTATCTTTACTCTAAGAAAGGTAATTCTGTTTCATATGTGTTTTGGTATAAAGCTTTTTAGCAAATCATCTCAATATGGCTTATTAAAAATAACCCATATTATTTCTCTATCCTCGCACTTTTTAATTGCTGACTTTAGTGGTATCTAAAATTACCTTAGAGTTTTCACTTATAGTAAAAGAACAACAGAATTTTAAGTCTGGCAAAAGGTAAGCAGCAACTAACTTAGCAGCAACTTGTTGCATATACTTTACTTTACACTTTACTTGACAAAACTGAGGCTCCTAGATTTTAGCTTACTTATTCAAGCCTTAGTGAAGTAATGGCAGAGTCATGTTCAGAAACATAAATGTTTCTTAAGAATTATATAAGTTGGGTTTTCCTCCCTGATTCTGTTTCAAAGTCCAACTACACCACTGGCCCCATTTTTCCCAAGGAGTCTATATTAGTATTATAGTTAACATAATGCTAACTACTATAATAAATATGTCCTAGAATCTCAGTGGCTTAACACAATAAAAATTTATTTCTTGCTCAAGCAACAATATAATGCAGGTGTTCCTGGCTCAGTAGCTCCCTTTCAATTACTCACTTAGGGACCAGACTGCTTCTATCTGGCATCTCCACCATCTGCAGTAAGTGACTCCTGATCTGGAGTCATCTCCATTTGACTGTTAGGAGAAAGAAAACCAGGCATTGCCTAGGAAGGCATTAAGAATCGGACATGGAAATAGCAGACATTACTCCCATCTACATTTCATCTGCAAAATATGCTTTAGTTTTTCCTCTGCACTAAAGCTGCAATAGTCTCCTTTTTATATTGCAGAACCATTTACAGATCCCAAATTGGAGACTTTCTCTTCAGTGAGGAAATGTGTATCCAGATCTAATGTTTGTCTACCACAAATGCTCCTGTTCTCCACTTTTCACTTTGGTTGCTCTTAGAATCCTTCTATGCCTTATGCCTGAAGACTAGTTGAAAGGCATGTTATATAATACATTTCTAATGTCAAATCATTTTTTTAATCTAGTTTACTTTGCTGAACTGAGCAAGAAAACTCTGCTTTTGCTTTCTAATATGTAAATATGGGGAAGGAAATTCATCACTGCATAATTTAGTTTGTAATTTTTCTCTTAAAAAATTATTAAGGGAAAAGAGCAGAGTTCTTAAAGAATTGCTTTTGTCTCCACCTTTCCTACTTCTGCCTTACAGCCAAAGTTCTAACTGTGTACTGGCTATGCATCTCTTTACCCCCTGATGTTACATCACCAGGAAGCATGAATCCTGAAATGGTAGAAAAGGATACCAATGGCAGTGGTGGTGGGTGTGTGCACAATGGCCCTGACAACATCAGGTAGATGTTGACAACTCCCTGGTAGATGGAGGGAGACAAGTGTTCGTCTTTGCTTTCTCTGGTTGGAGAAGGCCAGGCACCTGTGAGATCATGATCATAGTCAAGGTGCTTATACACCAGGCAATGTGCTCCCACACTCAAGCCTGGGCCTACAGCTCTCATTTGGGTCTGTGAGTAGATATTTCCACCACTTTCACCAAGTATTAGCTAATATCAAGTTTTTCAGCAGGTATAACCTCATCTTTTTATATATTTTCTTCAGCATTTTAATGAAAAGTAAAAGTTAAAATTATGCATCCCTAGCCACCCACCATCATAATTCAAAAAGACTATCATTGAGAACACTTTTTTTTTTTTTAATTTGGTAAGTCTATCAAAATTAGGAGTGTGCTATCATCATCTGCACTCATATTGTCATTACCTTGGTCGGGATGGGGAAGGAAGTGGAATGTTAGTTTTTCTACTCAATAGATAGGCCAGACTAAACTCTTTTATGTTTTTGATTAAAAATTTTAAATCAAGAATGAACAATATTACTAAAGTGTGTCCTCATCAAATGTTTGATAGAAACAGATAAAACCTAGCATCTTTGGTCTTCTTGATATGAATGCACTATTGTAAGCAACAGAATCCACTTAAGATTCCTACACAGTATTTCAAGGGTAATTTGCTATACTAGCTAAGGGTTTTTCTAACCATACTTGGCAGCTATGGATAATCATGATAACATTGAACCATTCCCAATGTTGTATCTGTAGATTATGCTAAAATTTTACATTCTGGGCCCTGCCTGTACCCCAATTGAGATGAGGTATCCTAATTCTCCTTACTGTTGTCATGACAGTCTGTCTGAAATGCATTATATTCACCAATAGGAAATAATAGTCAAATAACATTTGTAGATAGTTCTATGAATAACATGTGATGACAGAACTTGTATATCATTACTTTGTTTTGAATAACCTATTTAAGCATTGTTAACAGCAAGGACCAGTAATCACTATTCCCCTTATTTTTCATTTAATCTATTTCCATCTCTCTCCTAAAGAGTTACATGATAATATTGCTCTGGTCTGTAAGCAATTCTTTTTAAGTTGATATGCATGTTTCTGATCTCATCGTGTTAATTTTAAAATTTAAAATTCAGAAGAAAGATAATTTTTCTTATTTCAAAATTTTTGAGAAGTATATCATTGTAAAAGACACACATATGATTGCATACAAACACACACATACATGCACTGCATTACTTATTAGTAATGTTTATCCTAAAATTTTATTTTATAAATTACTTTGTTGAGAGTATCTATGGTAATTCCATTAGTTCATTTACTCATTTGAAATTATATGCCAGATGTGTGATATTGGGTATAAGAAATTAATAAATAAATAGTTGGTCCCTACATTGAAGTATCTTATAATCTACTTGGAAGCAGACATGCAGACATTTATAATGTTAATCCAAACATCCATCCATCCATCTTGTCATTCATTCATATATCCGATAAGTATTAAGTACCTTCTTCACTTCGGTCACTGTGTCAACTTCTGAAAATATAGACCAGCATTGTTGCGGTCTTCCTGGAGCTTAAGGACTACGAGGAAAGTTGAGTGTTATCACAAATACACCTGTGGAAAGTTTCAGAAAGGAGTCACAGGAATGAGATTTGAAATGTGAGCAGCAGCCTGCCTATGAGACCACAGCTGAGGTTGTTCTAAGCAGTAGGACATGCAGTGAAGATAAATAGTTATTTGGAAAAGTCTGTAGAAAATCAAATAAGTAAATATCCAACCAAGGAGATGAGGCTATTTGACCTGGAAAGGAATGTTTCTTTGGATGCTTGAGGACATTCCTCTTGTTTTGTTCTTGCATCTAGTCAGCCCAGAGGGATAATGCTCTGCTCTCCCAGTGAGAGCCAGGATCAGTGGTTAATGAGCTAATTAACATTTCAAATGGAGGAATAATAGGTGTTAACACTCTCACTTCTAAGGTGTTAACACTCTCACTTCTATAGTTCCAGAAGCAGAGTGTAACAATGCATTCAATTTGGAATCTCCAAAGTAGTCGACT
>NW_006494610.1:10552704-10557788 GCF_000325575.1 Pteropus alecto
CATCTTCCCCTTGATTTCCCTATGTATAAATCATTTCTTTCACTCTCTTCTGATTCTTTCTCATTGTCTCTTTTTTATTGACTTATTTTTTTTGCTTTTCTATTTTTTTAATTTATTCTCTTTTCTCTCTTTCTGCATCTATTGTCTCCATCTACTGAACTATGTTTAGTATTTTAATGGATTTACATTTATTTCTATTCGCTCTATGTAATATACATGTATTTTTATTTCATACAATGTTTTCACCTGCGTAGTTTTTTCTCTCCCCCTTACCCCCCCAAAAAAGAAAAAAAACCTGCTTTTTCTTTCATAAGGTCTTTCTTATGTCCTTAGGCTCCTCTTTCTTGAAGTTTGTAGATTTTGAGCTTTTCATTTTTGTCATAAACACAACCAGAACTAAAGATTAATAATTTTTTACTGTTTTATGACCATCCTAAAAATTTACCTACCATCTGCCAAATTTTTTCTACTTAAAATAAAAACCAACATAATATACAAATATAGAGAATACAATTGAATATCCTTTTGTTACCAGAACTCCAATATTTGAGCCCACCTGCCTGAGCACATTGGCTCTAAGAAATGCAGGAGCAGGAGTTTGCAGTATATAAATTAGTTTTATTAAAGAATCAGCCCATCCAGATACAGGCAAGCTAACATTCTAAAACAGCACTCCCCAAACTTTTTGGCACCAAGGACTGGTGCTCCTTTCAGAATTTAATGCCTGATAATCTGAGATGAAGCTAGGTGAGGTAGTGATGCTAGCGCTGGGGGAGTGGCTGGAAATACAGATGAAGCTTCCCTTGCTTGCCCAGAGCTCACCTCCTACTGTGTGGCCCAGATCCTAACAGGCCACGGACTGGTACTGGTCCATGGCCAGGTGATTGGGGACTCCTGTTCTAAAAGACCCAATTCCCCATGGTGTGTAGGTTACTGATTATAAAGGGCAAAATCACCGCCACCGCAGGTTAAGGGGTTTGATTGGTCAAAGGAGAGGTAAAGGTAATACTCATTTCTTCAGGTCTTGAGGAGAGCTCTGAGGTCAGTCACCTCTATCCTGTCACCTTCCTATAAAATCCTTGGGAGTCATTTAAACTGGAAGCACCAGGGATTGCTGAAGGCAGCGAAACCTGGAGTTCAAAACGTAATGGTTAAAACCTGGAGCTCAAAAGTAATGGTTAAAAGTTTGAAAACAGACCGGTTTGCCCCCCAGGTCTTCATCTCCACTACATATAGCCAATTAACTACCCTTCTGCTTTCTTAGTCTAGCCAAATACCAGATGGTTATACTCTGGAGAAATCTCAATTGAGAAACTAGGGCCTGGGGACAGCAGGCATAGTCATGGGCAGGAGCTTGGTGCCAGGCTGAAAATAGAAGGTTTAAGGAAAGTTCTACAGCCCAGCATCTAGCCAGACTTAAAACTGGGGGATTCTTCTGTGGAAAAGACAAATAATAGCTCCAGATATTTGGCACTGTGAGATTTTTCCCTGACCCCCGCCCCTGCCACACACCCATACACACCACCAATAAAAAGACATTTCACTACCCAAACAATGTATGTTGAAAACCATCAGTGGGCAAGCCCCATCCACTCACACAGACTGTACAATCAACTTTTTATCTAATCCAATTTTAAATTTAAAAGCACAGCGAGGACCACCAAATACATGATGAAACCTCCAACCTGAAAGACAGAAACCAAACAGAAACTCAGATGAATTAGGAAAAAATGATGGGTTTTGAAGAAATTTTAAAAACAGAATAATTTAATGTCATCAAAAAGATGCAATAGTTTTGGAATATGAAAGATAATGGGAATTAAGCATTAAGCCTATTTTTTTTTAAATTCATGATTATTAGATAGAAGTTAAGGCCATTTACCAAAAAGCAAAAATTGAGTAGATAATCCAGAAAGGCAAAATCTGACTTAGAAGTCTCAGAAACAATAGAGAAATCAAGGAGAAAGAAATAACCAAAGATTCCCTGTTCATCAAAAAGAATGAAACACACACAAACACATATCAAAGTACGTCATTATGAAATTTCAGGACAGCCAGGAAAGGAAATGTCTCTATACATTTCCAGAAAGGCAAACATTGGCCATATATAGAATAAAAGTGGCATCATACTGCTAAATGAACAATTAGTAATAAAAAGTAACAATAATGAAACAGAACAAACAAAAAAAGAAAACAAAACTTGAAGAAAGGAAATATATAATTAAACTACTTTTCTCAGCCATGAACAATATTTACATGCTCATATGTATAAACATAGACTATCGATTTAACAAGAAATTTGAAAGAATATTGAGGAAATCTGTGAGAGATGAAGGGTCTTCTGCCATAATATCCTGTGAATAAGTAATGTCAAATGGATAAATCAAGAATAATATAAGAAATGGGAATGAATACCAAACAAAAGCAGAGCAAATAATGGTTGCCTCCAGTAGGGGAGAGGTAAGGGAGTTGCTGTCACCTTTATAAATTTTGTAAGACAACTTGACTGTTTAAATTATGTGAGTATATTACTTCCAGGAAAAAATTTTTAAACTTTAAGTCATGTGTATGTATAAATTAATGCTATGATTTCCCTGAAGTATCTATTGTTATAGCTACCTATTGCTGTGAATATAACCATCCTGTGTCTTAAAAGAGCATTGATTTTTTTTTTTTAAATCATTCCTCATGATTTTGTGGATTGCTTGGACTCAGTTTGACAATTCTGCTCAGTATTTGCTGGCTGGAGACACTCATGTGATCACATCCAGCAGGGGAGATTGTCTGGGGAATTTCAGTTAATTTCCATGGGGTTTCTCTCTGCACATTGAGGCATGTCTTCTTCCAGTCCAGCAGGATACTTTGAACTTTCTTTCACATGATAGCTAAATTCTAAGAGGGAGCACTTTAAGAAGACATACCCCAATGTTTAAGTACTTATCAAGTCTCTGTAGCATTCTTGCCAATGTCTTATTGGTCACTGTAGATTTCATGGCTAAACCATGAGTCAGTGTAGAAAAGTTCTAGACAAGGATCCAGATTCTGGAAGGCATGGTTTATTGGAGGGCACCAGTATAACAGAATAGCACTCCCATGGACTTTTGCCTCAGCCTAATATGTTTTGTCTACTTTATCATCAATTGAAGTTAGATTTATCCAATGAGACTGTTAAACTACCTCCCATCTTTGATTTTTGTCAACATTCTTTAGAGTTGGCTTAATTTAAGGGATACCACATATTTTGATTCCCTCCATAATTAATTATATAGTTATAGAGGAGTCATAGCTCTGAGGAACTCAGTAAGAGACAACATGAAAGCCACTAAAAATCTTTGCTGAACCACTAATGACCCACAAGCAGCAAAATAGATTTACTTTCCCTATTGATCATGTGTTATTACCTCTTGTTTAGTATTAGAGGAATGTCTCTAATTTTCTTTTGATTTATTGTTTTGGAAACCATTTGTTAATACACTTCTGCCTTTTAAAATTTACAATCCATATACACTTCCAAAAATTTTGAAGAATTGTGGACTAAAAGTGATCTATATCAACTATGCCAAGACTTTGCCAGGTAAGAAACTGAATATTAGAATTCTCTGGAGAAATCACAGGTATACAAAATAAAAATGTTATAGAAAAGTATATATTCTATCATTGCAAAAACTTCCTAGTTTCTTGCTACCAGATGTTTGTTTGAAGAGAGAAGCTAGCTCATTAAACAAAGCTTATTAGAAAATTTCATATCAAAAATTATAATTACTGCTTTCCCACATGTACTTCTTCGTTTTTTCTTTTTTTCTTTATTTTCTTCCTCTGCTATCTCTTTTCCTGTTATTTCTTTCATGATCAAATAAAACACTTTAGGATAATTTGATTTGCCATAAAATCTTTTGAATGTCAGTTGTCATATTGAACTGTCCTTATCAGCTGCAATTATAACTATCCACCCAAAATGACTATTAAAAATGACTGAAAGCACTTTTGCAAATATAAGATGCTATATAAACACTGTTTCCCAATAGTCTACAACCCATTTAAATGGTATTTGATCTGACATAATATGCTATTTCAAGCATTTTTGAGCCATCATAAATTTGGATGCTTTCCTTGCTTTCTGGGTTTCAAGTTCCCCAAATGTTCTTTATTGAAATCCAATATCCATTCCAAACTATATTACACTGAAACTATATTAACTGAAAACAGGAGCCAGAAAGGCCTCATTCCCTCAGTCATTCTTGTATTAATGATAAGAATTAAATCTAGGAGATCACACTTGATTAGATTATATTTTCTCTCAATCGTGATGCTACTTCTGTAGGAAATTTAGGAGGTATCTTTATCTATAAATTACACATTGGAAAGTGAAGGTGGTAATAATTCCAATGCACATCAGGATAACAAATTTATTTAAGCTAATCAACACGACTGAGAACATTTTACTTCAAGGAGATAACACTGATTATAGGACTAGCCCTTAAATGAATATATGATAAAAACGTGAGCAATTTTATTTACTCAAACTAAAATATGTACAGACTTAACCTAATTTTGCTTTTGCTCTATAACCCTTCATTTTTTTTAAAAAAAGCAGTTCAATATTGAATTGTTGCAACTAGACTTATAATGTCAAGAACTAAAAACCATCACAGAAATCAAATTTATGAATAGATTTTAGGTACAGAACAATGGGAAAAAAGGGAACTCAAAGGTGGATTAAATTAGAATAAAGAAGCACAAAGATATACAAATAATGTGGAACAAAGCATTTCATTGCATTTTATAAGTTGCTGGTGCTTGAGTCAGAGCCATATTTAAAGATTATAGATATTTCTAGTAATCACTGAGTAAATACTCTCGCCTGATATTTCTCACAATATATTCTGTGGAACTTTAGCCCTTCAAGATACTCTATGGGAAGGGAGGGGAAGGTTTTCTATCACACATATAATTCTTATTCCAGTGCCATACACTGTAGTCCATTCCTATAACTGTCAGTGCACATGAGCTATTAGCAGATCTGAGAACTCTTGCCTTAAAATTTTCTGTTTTATTTGGTTAATCCTGTCTCCCTATTTTACCTG
>NW_006494610.1:10557805-10619339 GCF_000325575.1 Pteropus alecto
TCCCTACACTCCATATATTACTTTCAGAATTAATGTTCCCCGGCTATACTTTAGGAAGATTGCTCTATAGAGATGACTTAAAATTTTAAAGCTATGAAAAGTTATTAATGTTCAAGAATATTTACAAGATCTCCTGACTTAGAGGTAATGATGTCCAGATTTTAGTGAATTGGGTGAAAATTAATTACAAAGAAAACAAATTGTACAAACCCTTTGATAAATTGTTTAGCAATGTCTCCTAAAGATGAACATATGCTGTTCCATTCTATCCTGTTGGAACATGTACATACATGGTCAAAAAATAAGAATGGACATAGCAGCTCTATTCTTAATAGTCTTGACTGAAAATAAGCCAAATAACCATGGACAAAAGAATGAAAAAATAAATTGTGAGATGTCCATGCAATAGAATAAGTACTATGTGGCAATGAGAACAATAAAAGTATTACTACCCACAAACATATAAAAGAATCCCCCCCAAAAAAGCCAGACAAAAAGACTATATACTATATCATTTCATAAAGATAAACTTTTTTTTAAAGGACAAAGTAATCAATGGTGGTAGAAATCAGAGGAGTGTTGGCCTTGTTCAGGGTGTAGTGACTGGAAAGTGTCAGGAGAAGACTACTGAAACTCTGACAAGTCTTCGTTTGGATATTTGCTTTGTGAAAATTTATCAAACTGTACACTTAATGGTTGTGTTATAGTCTGTATGTGCACAAATCATAATTAGTTTAAAATGAATTAAAAGTTGTAAACTTTTTTCTTTTTTATATTGTTATCAGAGTGGTTTACTCTTCAAATTTTTTTTATTTTATTTTTGCTCAGAAAATTGTTTTTTTTTTTAAATGCAAGTGATATTGGACATGATTTAAGCTAAAATATAAATCTACCCTGAAAAGATCTGACTTCTTATATGCCTAGACATTTAACATGTACTTTAGAGCTAATAATGCATGGATGTATGCATGTTCAAGTAAAACATGAGAACAAGTGATAGTAAGTATTATTTATTTATTATTTGCTTGTTTGGCTAACAGTGTTCTAGGCACTGAGAATATATGTGTGAACAAAATAGAATAAATCTTAGATCTTATGAGTTTGCATTTAAGAGATCTGAAACAAATGAAACATCATATAAATAAATAAATGGATAAATAATTAAAAACAACAAAAGATCAGGTAGGGATAAGGGCTATTAAAATAAAGCAGAGCAAGGGGAGAGTGACTGTGTGTGTGTGTGTGTGTGCATGTGTGTGTGTGTGTGTGTGTGTGTGTGTGTTAGGGGGTCACTCACTATGGTTAAGGTGCAATGGTCAGGAAGACCTCTCTGATAAGTAGACATCTGAGCAGCTTCCCAAATAAAATGAGGGAGTGACCAGACAAGTATTTGGAGGAAGTTTACGTTTCGATAGAGCAAACAGAAAGTAGAAAGGCCTGAGGACAGAGCATGTGCTGAATGTTCCAAGAATAGCAAACGAAACAGAGTAGCTGGGGCAAGAAGGGTATGGGAGAAAGGAGACAGGCACTTATGAGAATTTTAAGCAGAAAAGTGATGTGATCTGGCCTAGATTTTACAAGGATTGCTCTTGCTTCTTTGTGGAGACTAGACTGGGGAGTGGAGACAAAATGGAAGCAGGAAAACTGGTGAGAAAACAGTTGTTTGATAACCTGACTCAGGAGGATGGTTGTGGAACAGAAGTGGTCATATTCAGTATATATTTCAAAGATATAATGACAGAACTGGTGATATAATGACAGAACTGGTAATATAATAGATATAAGATATATGACAAAGAAAAACGTCAAATATGACTCCAGTGTTTTTGACCTGATCTTCTCATAGATTAGTGTTATTACTTAATGAGGGAGGATATACAGATTGTAGAGGTAGAGTGAAAAATCAAGTTTTCAGTTTGAGGCATGCAAACCTTGCAATGTCTATAAGACATTCATGTTTCGATATGGATCTGTCAGCTAGATATATGAATCTGGAATTCAGAGAAGTTGGAGCTAAGAATAAATTTGAAACTTGTTAGATTCTAGATGACACTGAATATAAAGAATGAGTATAGATAAAGAAATGAAATCTGAAGACCAATCCTTGGGAAACTTAAACATTTAGAGTTTGGGAAGACCAGAAGGAACCAGAAAAAGTGAATAAAAGGTAGTAATGAGTGAAGCAGGAAGAGAAGATGGAGTATGTGAGTTTGTAGAAGTTAACCAAAGAAAATATTTCAAAAAGAGCTTTCTTTATTGTCTCAAATGCTACTCAAAGTTCAAATAAGATGAAGCTTAGGAAAGGGCCATTGGTTGTAATATAGATTTTTTAGTAACCAGAATAGGAAGAATTTTGTTGTAATGGTGTAGACGAAAGCCTGCTTGAAGTGGATTTCACAAATAATCTGAATAGAAGAATTGGAGAAAGCCGAGTATGGAGTACTCTAAGGGAACTGAGGGAAGCAGAGATAAGGTGATTGTTGGAGAGCATGTGGAGTAAAAGTAGGATTTTTAAAAATGATTTCAAATATTCTAACATTTGTATGTATGGTTGAAATGATCCAATAAAGAGTATAGAGAGGGAAACTGGTGACCTAGGAGAAACAGAAGCAATTGGAGGAGTGATTGTCTTGAGTAGGTTAGAGAGAGAAGGAATCTGGGTGTCAGGAAAAACAACAAAAGTTCACCCTAATAAATGTAGGTTCAACCTAATTAAGGGGTTGGTTTTCTGCAATTTCTTTTCCTTTAAATGTAAAGGTCTCATTGGATATTTGATGTATAAGCTAACAAACCAGAAATTTCCATGGGAGAGAAAAAAAAAAAAACTTACTAAAACCATTTATTTGGCACGCATTGTTGTTGGTTGTAGGTTTACTGATGGGCTATTTGTTGATATTGAGATTTTCAAGACATTCAGAAAACATGACCACATCTCTTTGAGTAGCATTCACTTATCACCCGGAATAAAGCAGTTCAAATGACATTCTAATACTCAAGAGCCTGTTTTATATTTCTCTTTTCTGACATGTTCAATAAAAGGGAAAATAGAAGAAAAATAGAGAAAATCAAAGCTTGAAAATCAAGGGAGCCTATTAATTATGAATTTACTTTTTCAAAGGAATTAATAATTTAGAAATGCTAGAATAAAGGAGGTGTCATGGAGAAGCCTCTTTATTTTTTGTAAACTACATTTTCTCATATTTTATATCAATGTCACTTAGATAATATTATAAATTGTATGTTTAGTAGCAAATCAAACTCTTTAAGGTCATCTTGCAAAAAAGGAGACATGATCTCGGAACAAGAGTTTGTTACTTTCCATATCTAATATAAGAAATCTCAGACAGTAGACTAAAACCTCAGCCTTGTAGTTTAAGCATTAAGCTTCATTTTAAAGATTATTTTGTTTCATTGCATATTTTTTCTAGGTCTTGATGCTACAAATAATAGTTTTATATATTATTATCAATGAGAAAAACTTTTAAAATAGCTGTCAATTTATTTAAAAAATGATAAAAATATAAAAGAGAATGTTTCTGATGGAACTTCTCAATAGTGTTAGGACATGTAAAATGTTCATGGTGTTATATATTGCATGAATCCTACTATGGAGAGCTTGTTAATTCAGGAGTCTCCTTTCTCCTAACCTCTGAGTGTACCTGGAGGACAAATCATTTGAATTTTCATTGTTCTCCTTTTTCTACTATGGCTGTTGATAATAGCTCATCCTGGCTTGAAAACTTTGTTAGTTCTCTCTCACCAATGAAATTTAGCCATTTATTAGGTTAGGATTGATCGTGTTGGTGTACTTTTCACACATTTATTCTCACCATTCACACCTTCATGCCTTTTCTTAAACTCTCCAAAAACATAGTCCAAATTTTCAGAATTTCAAGCCTTTCAGGATCTCTCCTTTATCTGATGTCCCAGCCTTTCCCGACTCCATTCCCTATTCACCTTGTATGTTCAAGAAAATCGGTCTTCAGCTTTTACCACTTCCTGAACATGCTCTTTGCTTTCCTACCTCCATGCCTTTGCTTACACTGTTCTGTGAGCCACAAGTGAAGATAAAGGGACATTTTTTATGCTTATGTCATGTAGGAGGCGATGTTTATATTTGTGACTTTCTAAACTCCCCTGGTCCTTGAAGGAGCATCCCAAATGTCAGCTCACTTTCAGCCTCAAGACCCTTCCTGGAATCACCATCTTTGCACAGTGTTCTCTGCAGTGTCCCGCCCAAACATCACTCTCACTTTAGAGATGACTAAATGAAGGCTCAGGGAGATTTAATGATCTGTCTGAACCACAGAGCTAATATGCAGCAGCCTGGGATGCCAATACCATGCTGTTTTAGGGCACTCGCCTGCTTTCGAAATGTTCTTTGACTGAAGGAAGAAGTAAAAGAATTTGTCATTTTCAATTTTTCCTAATTTAAAATTGGGAAGTATTAAGTGGTGCTTTTCTGTCACTAAGAGTCCTGTGGGACTAGAACAGAGGAGATTATTAGTGGCATGAACTGAAAAATGAGAAAACACAGTAAGGCTGTGTAATCTATGACAAGAAAATTGAATGAAAAGCAAATGTTTTAATCTTTTACATACATGTTTTAATGATGCAATGTAAGAAAATCAGTATCTGGAAATAACCTAGAAAAACAGTTATTAAGGGCTTAGTATGGGGCAGATATTTTTGGACATTTTATATATAAATATAAACACTTCATATATAGACATATATTATTCTATACATATAAATTTTTATGTACATGCAAATATTTATATAATTTAAAATATTATATAAATGTTTTTATTTGGCCATTACACCAATTCTCTAAGTATTGCCACAGCCATTTTATGGTTGAAGGAAAGGGGTCCAAAGAGATGAAGTAATTGATGTGAGTTAAACATTGGCATTTTCACTGGAATTCAGAGATAAATGACAGCAGCATGTGCTTTCATTGACCTAACGAAATGTTAAAGATTATATAGACAGCAGACGACATATTTTGAGGCCACTTTTTAGTCACACGTGTATAAGTGGAGATAGCTAAGGCTTTTGATGACAATAAGGGCCAGGACTCCTAATGGCTTACATTTGAAATCTCATATAAAGAGAAGAATAACTTACAAAAACCTTCAAAAATTATCTAAATTCCTTTGCTAAGCTGAAACTGTACAAGCATTAAAATTGATAACTCTCTCGTTCATTGGGCAGAACTAAGATTTCTGTCATTACCACAAAAACTTCCAAATATTTAACTGAAAAAAATTATATTCAAAGAATTTTCCCCTTATTTTTTAGTATATGTGAAATGTAGGATGCTGACTTTCAGAGTTGATCTAAGCCCACAGATGAAATAGAATTAATTTATATAATATTGAAACATTGGGCAGAATAAAAGCCGTGCTAATGTCCGTGAGCCTAGTCTTTTCTTTGAAAAATATTTAGTCAGATTACTAGGTAAGCGTTATCCAGCTCAAGCAGCCTTGCTTACACCACAGCATACTTGGTGGTGATCTTCTAGAGTTGATGTATCTCCTTTATCAGCAAAATTAAAAAATTTACAGTTTCATTTTTTTATAATACAAAGTATTCACATTCTGCTGATACATGTTACCAATGAAGAAAAAAACTCCTATTTAAATATTTCTTTGATCTCATCACATTTGATTTAGACCCCAAATTCTATGTATTAAATCAAATTTAAAAGGTCTTTATAGATTTGGAGTTGTTTGCAGCCTCAAACACTGTACTTGTAGAAAGAGACTATGAATTTTTTTGATACATTATTGCTTAATATTTTAACTATAATCTTGGTCATTGCAACTTTACACAAAAAAACCAAAGACTGCTCCTATGGAGATCAGACTTGACTTTGGGTTTTTTGATTTGATAGGTGTGATCTGAAAAAGAATGTGGGTATTTTGTCTTTGAAGAGGCACTTACTACTTCTAACAACAGAATTTACCATGGCTCTTAGAGTCACCTCTGAGAAAATCCATCTGCCTAGGGATTTAAAACATGGCTGTGGATGACCGAGGTCATATGGCACCAAGTTAATTTTTATTTGGGGCCTCAGCTTTGGCTCATTTCCTGACTCTCTTGAATGGTGCTACTTTATCGTTTTTTTCATGCTCCTAGTCTCCCAAAACTCATAATCCTAGAATCAAAGTGCCTTGCATCATCAACCTAATGGCCAAATGCTTGAGAGGACTCCACTAATTGTCACAACAGCCAGAAGGTGCCTGAGGCCCCACGTGGCCTTTGAGCCCTGAACAGAGTACTTGTGGTCTCTGAGGCAGCAGTCCTTCCAGTAGCCTGAATGAAATTTCCCTTAAACTAGGAATTGTCTTTCAAGTTTAGCAATCATTTTCGAACTTTTCCTTTGTCGAATTATGAGATCTGTATAGTATAGTCTCCACCATCATGCCAGGGTGCCTCAGCAGGATATTAAAAACATCCTATCAAATTATAATAATTAAACATATTTGCAAATTCTCTTTTTCTTTCCCACTCTCTTATTACCACTGCTACTATGTTATCACCAGGTGACCTTTCTGGCAAGAAATTCCATTCTAATGATCATTCATTAAAAAAACAAACAAACAAAAAACCTCACCAAGAAAAAAAAAAAAAAGGATAGCGGGGTGGGGGAGTGGATATATTTTCGGACAATTATGTTGACTTAAAACTTCACTTTAGAGCTGTAAAGCAGAAATTTGATAGCAGAGCCTTGAAGAGGTAAAAATTCCAAGAATTCTTTCTGGGGGATGTGGTTAGGAACAATAAATTCATAGAAATTCTCTCTGAACACAACAACAGAAAGTCTGTCTTCAAAATCTCTCTCTGTCTAGCATATATCCCATTATTGCCCAGGATATTATCTTGTAATGGTTCAGAAACTTATTTGTTTATGATTATTGTCCTGAAAGAATATATTTTAGCCCAGCTAACTATATGTAGTAGTATGAATTTACCTGTTTCACTGAGAAAAAAAAAAATGAAACATGATTCTAAAGTTCAGATCACATAAACTCACTCCACAACTGTGTGTAAACAGCAGATGTTCTTCTGCAATCATTCTACATATCTCCACTGCAATATGTTTCCATCAAATGTTTATTATTCTTTCCCACTATTTGGATTTCTTAAACTGCTAAAATGTCACATGGGTAGCAAAGAAAATTCTTCAGGCTTTTGTGTGGTTATCGTTGCTAAGAAAAAAATTTTCCTTTTCACTGCAGTGTATGGGACATCTGTGCCACGTTGAGTCTGCTCCAGAAAGACACTTAACATCAGGAATAGAAAGTGAAGGAGGAAGGAAAATAAATGAACAAAATAGCAAAAGTAATGCACATAGAACTCCTTTTAAATAACTCTGATAGTGATTGATTTTGTTTTTATATGAGAAAAAAAGTAGGATGCGTATGTGTAATTCTCAGCATCATGGGCTATCTCTATGTCCATCACTGCCACTTCTGGACTGGGTCTTATATTTTCTCTCAGTGAAACTTTTTGGTGGAGCCCTTGCCAACCTCGCTTTACAAATCTTATCTTGGCCATTATCACTTTGCAGAGAAGGAAGCAGGTGTGTCTTGGAACTGGTGACAATGTTACAGTGTTCGAGGCAGCATGCCTCTTACCCCTGTGGTCTTCTATCATCATCCCCAAGTCTTACTCGCACCCATATCCTTTTCTCCTCCTATCCTCTGACTACCTTTGTGCCCTTACCTTTCTAAGTTTCTTTATTTCTACTTTATACTATCCCATGCAACCTTTCCCTGTCCTCCCTGGAATATTGGTTTCTTAGTTAATAACTTATACAGGAATCTCTTTGCTTCCTGCCTTGATTGAAATCTGACCGCCCCTGAGGATGTTGCTGCTTCTGCATTCATTCGAAGAAGAGGCTGCCCATTCTTTCAAACCCCACAATCCAAAGCTAAGAGGAAAAGGCATTTTCCTTCCATCCTGGTCTAAAATCTTCTCTCCTCATCTCTATACCTCTTCTTGTTACTGACACCCACCTCTCATAGTTACCTGCTCCTGATGACTCCCTTAATGAAGCCTGAATTGTAGTCTTCCTTCATGTAAACTTAGGAGATTTCAATGTTCATGTGAGTGGTCCAACTAATAGCCTACTCTCACCGTTACTAAACTTTTAATCTCTTCTGACCATTCCATTTCAGCCATCCACTCACCTGCCCAGGATCTTGTATTTGTTAGAATTTCAAAAGTTTAAACATGAGTCCATTTCTCTCATGGCCTCGAGCCTACCACACATTCTCTCCCACCTCTCAGAGACATCAAGCTCTTGATTTCAAATCTTCTCTGCTTGTTTCTTTTTTCCTACCAGTCCTGACCCCCTGGTGCTCCTTTACCTATTCCATTGCTGCTTCCTGATTTTTTTGTTACCCATCTGTGAACCCCTGTCTCAACCTTGCTCCTCTACTTTTCTGCAGCACCTTCCTAAGATCCCTAGCCTTGACTTCATATTACAATTTTCCTTCTCTATCACTGAAACAATCAAGTGTATAATACCTGAGAAAGTTACAGATTGATGCAACTTAACCCTTGTATAAATCCAACATCATCATCCTGAACATCACTTCCACCCACCACAAAGGCTGCACACTATCCTTGATCAGCTTCTTTGTCATACCCCTAGGTAACAATTTCTTACCCTGTCATCATACAATACAATCTTGTAAGGAACAGGATGATTGTGTAATGGCACAGAGCATATGATTAGAAAGGCTTACAAATGGAAGAACAGAAATTTAAGCGCAGATCTGTCTATGCCTGAAGCCCAGGAAGAATTTCTGTTTGTATATTATTGTTGATGCTGACATAGGAATAAAGCTTTGGAGATGGGGGGAAAATGGCATAGATAATAGCGGCTTTGTTCATCCTTCTTGCAACCAAATCAAAGTTGTGACAGAAACATGGAGCAAGCAGTAAACAAAGTCACCTTGGATCTAGATGAACAGAAGATCCACAACTAGGGGGAGAAATAATTAATCAACCTGCAATAGTAGAAGATAGGAGGGGTTGAAGACACAAGGCCGCTCTGTCCTGAGTGGCTGAGTGGGACAGAGGCTGTGGCAGCAGCAGCAGCAGACACCTCTTAAAGGGGCCATGTTCGTGAGTAGACTTTCACAGGATGGACCTGCTTGCTCTGAGTATCAGGGACTTACAGGGGGACATCAAGTTGTTGGAGTGAGTTGTTGGTTATAAAGAGACTCAGTGAACTTAGGGGAAGTGTAGATGAATTCAGTGAGAACTTTAACAAAGAGATAAAAAAAAAAAAACATAAAAATGGAAATGGAAGTTATAAAAGGGAACCAGTCAGAAATGAAGAACTCATTACATAAAATGAAGAGTATATGAAATCAACAGAGTGGATAAAGAAGAGGATCAAACCACCGATTTAGAGGGTAGGGAAGCCAAGGAAACTCAATCAGAATGGCAAGTAAAAAGAAGCCAAGATTATAATAATAATTTAAGGAGCCTGTAGGACACAATTAAGTATAAAAATATTCATGTCATAGGGATATCTGAATGAAAACAAGAAGTTGAAGAGGTATTTAAAGAAATGATGATAGACAACTTCCCTAACTTGGTGAAGGAGATAGACATACAACTCGAAGAGCTCAGAGAGTCCCAAGAAAGAGGAACCCAAAGAGGGAATACCCAGGCCCACACCAAGATACATTATAATTAAAATTGCAAAGTTTAAGACAAAGAATCTTAAAAGCAGTAAGAGAAAAGCAACTAGTTACCTACAAGGGAGCACCCATAAGACTGGCAGCTGATTTCTCAAAAGAAATAATGCAGGACAGAAGGGCTTGGCACAAAATATTCAAAGTGATGAAAACCCAGGATCTACAACCAAGAATTCTTTATCTAGCAAAGCTATCATTTAGAGTTGAAAGACAGATAAAGAGCTTCCCAGATAAAAATAAGCTAAAAGAATTCATCAACACCAAGACAGTATTACAGGAAATGTTGGAGGAACTTGTTTAAGAAGAAGAAAAAACATGTATCAATAACAAGAATAAAGAATGGTAATAACTACATTCCTATCAACAAGTACCTCAAATGGAAAAGAATTAAGTGCTCCAACCAAAAGACAGAGTGGCTGAATGGATAAGAAAACAAGACCCTTACATATGTTGCCCCAAGAGACTAACTTCAGATTGAAAGACACACACAGCCTAAAAAGAAGGGGATAGAAAAAGATATTGCCTTGATAGACCAAGAGAGCATTGCGCTGAATGAAATAAGTCAGATAGAGAAAGACAAATGTCGCATGATTTCACATACATGCGGCATCTAAACAA
Organism: Pteropus alecto; assembly: GCF_000325575.1. Lineage (NCBI taxonomy): Eukaryota > Metazoa > Chordata > Mammalia > Chiroptera > Pteropodidae > Pteropus > Pteropus alecto. The sequence continues at coordinate 10,568,146 of NW_006494610.1, forward strand.
CAAAATAAACAAGAACAACAACAACAAAAACAAATTCATAGATACAGAGAATATTTTGAGGGCTACTAGGTGAGAGGGGTTTAGGGAGGTGGTGAAAGGGGCAAAGGAATTAATAAATACAAATGAATAGATACAAAATAGACATGGAGATATAAAGTGTAGCATAAGGAAAATAGTTAACAATCTTGTAATTAATATGTAAGGGGGAATAGGGGTACTGGATTTAGTGAGATGATCACTTTGTAGTTATATAGATCTCTAATCACTATGCTGTACAACTGAATTTAATATATTATTGTATGACTACTGTAATTGAAAAAACTCATTGAATTGTATAATGTAAACATGAGCAACTAATTGTCTATTATATTTCAATAAAGCTGGAAAAAAAAAACTTTGATTTCTAGAACTCCTTCCTTTTGAAACTGTAAAGGAATTTGGTATATATTTCTTTTCATCTCTTCACAATTTTTATTTTTAAAAATCTAGATTAACACAAATCACGAATTATTTTATAACATGACCGTTTAAGTGTTTGAATGATTATAGTTTGTCACATCAAATTTGACATTTTTCCATGTCATTTTATTCCCTCTCCCTTGGAAATCGTATTCACTTTCATGGCTTCAATTATCACTTCCAGAATACTCCCCAAAGCCAATCTCTCACCTCTCTTTTGAACTTCAGTCTCAACTATCCAAATGTCGGTTAGACATCTGTGCATGGCTATGCTGCTGTCACTTCAAACTCAACACGTTGAAAACTAATTTGTCTTTCTATTTCCCTTCAAATCAGTTTCCTGACTTCTGAATTTCTGTACTATATACTTTATCCCAAGTTCAATCTTTGATGTTAATCTTCATTTTCCTTTTTTCTCTCCCAAGTATATATTTTTTTCTTTTTTCAACCTTAATTCTATCACAGTTAGGATTCTCTTGTTTATTTTCCTTTATGTGGAGAATGGTGCATATCATTTTCACTTTTTTCATCATTCAAGGTGCAAACCCAGGGTAAAAATTTTCTTTTGTCTATAAGTCCTCATATAGATATCTTTACCTATTCTTTATCTATTCTACTTTAGCTCCTTCTTTTTCTTATCAATCTCTTCCTATTTTTTTTCTTATAAAACCGTTTTCCAATATTACTCAAATTGCTTGGGAGGGGTCACTATGATTGATTATAAAAATATATATAATATATATATATAATTTGATGGGTATATATATATATCCATCAGTTTTATTAAAACACATACATTTTATTTAAAATAAATACTTTTCAAATTAGGATGTGACGGTAAGTTTAAAGCCACATATAGTTTACAAATGAAGAAGCTGACGCACATAGAGATGAATCAGTATAAAAACTTAGTGAGAGGGTAATGTAACACTTTGGGCTCTGATACTGTTATTTCTGATTCTTTAAGCAAGAAGGACAGGCTTAAACTGGCCTTAATGCTAGTGAGCATCAGCATGAAAAATTAATATCAGAATAAATAGTACATGCATTTTGACAATTCTTCATGTTTAAAAATATCGGGTTTTAAAAATCACTAAATGCTTTAAATAAGTCCCATAGCAGTGCAGAAAACCCCAATTACTTCTTTAAAAAAAAAAAACTAACCTTTTCTAAACTATACACCTATTACCAACCTCCTTCTGCTTTCCTTTTTCTTCATGAAGTATGAAGAATTTATAAAAAAGGTGGTCTCAAATTAGTCCTATAATACACTCTAATACATTAGTCAACCTAGGGGTAGAAAGAAGAAACTCCAAAGTATATCTATAAATCTTATAACTGAAAAAAAGTAAATAAAAGAAATTACTCTCTCCTGGACCCAACTATTCTTTTCTTTTTGTTTTTCTTTTTGTTTTTTCAGATTACAAGTTCCTGAGTTTTAAACATACAAATGTTCTCTGTAATAACTTGGGGACACTTTCAGGAACCTTCCCTTTATTACCAGAGAACATGACATTTTGTTAAGCTACAAAATTCCACAAAAAAGTAGAATTGGGTCCTTGGAATATAAAATGAGTATCGTGTATATTTAATTGACTGCATAAATGAATCCTGCACATGACCTTGATTATTAAATGAATGACACTTTAAAGTCATCCTAGTGTATTGAAGAAAAGGTTTTGTGAAGATGAAAGGTGCACCAGAGGACTCATTGTTAGAACAGCTGCAAAAGTACTGTATGATAACCCTCAAATAGGCCTACTGGGTAGTTATTAAGATCAAGTCACAGCTGGGACTATTATAATTACTGTTGCATTTATGAGAATGTCATTTATCATATGACCTCTTATGTGATAATAAGGATCCAAAACGGCAGTGGAGGAACTGAAGGCAAAAGTGTTGTAAGTTATCACAGAGCTACACTTTGACCTCCTGCAATAGGGCTTTAAGATGATTTAAATATTTCCAATATCTTGCTGCGTCAAAAGTAACCATTTTCAATCCCTCATTTTTTGCTAAAAGCACACTTAACAAAATAAATTTAAACATGAGCCTTAAAATTCATTCTTCATTTTGGCAATTGTAAAATTTTTAGAGAAGGTAATTAATGCTAAACAAATACTTGAATGACCTGAAACTGTAAAACTCTTGGAAGAAAACATAGGGAACAGTTCCTTGGCATTGGTCTTAGCAATAATTTTTAGACATGACACCAAAGTCGCAAACAACAAAGGCAGAAATAAAGTGGACTACATCAAACTAAAAAACTTCTACATAGCAAAAGAAGTGATCAACAAAAAAAAAGATGATCTACTGATTGGGAGAAAATATTTGCAAATTATATTTCTGATAAAGGGTGAATATACAAAATATATGAGAAACTCATATAATTCAATAGCAAAAACAAAAAACAAACAAAAACACAAATAACCTGAAAAGTAGGCAAAAGACTTACATAGACATTTTTTCAAAGAAGATATACAGATGACGTATGTTGGTACATAAAAAGGTGCTCAACATCACTAATTATCAGAGAAATCCAAATCAAAATCACAATAAGATATCACTTCACACCTGTTAGAATAGTTATTATCAAAAAGATAAGAGATGAGTACTGGTAAGAATGTGGAGAAAGAGAATTCTTGTGTACTGGTGGTGGGATTGCAAATTGGTGCAACCATTACACTATGGAAAACAGTATGGAGGATCCTCAAAAAAATTAAAAATAGAACTGCCATATGATCCAGAATTCCACTTTGGATATATATCCTAAGGAAATGAAGTCACATTCTCAAAGAGATATTTGCACCCCCGCGTTTATTGCAGCATTATTTACAATAACCAAGACACGGAAACAATCTAGGTGTCCAACAAAACGTGAATGGATAAAGAAAATGTGGCATACATAGACAAGGGAATGTTATTCAGCCATAAGAAAGAAGGTAATTCTGCCATTTGCGACAACATGGATAGATCTTGAGTGCATTATGCTAAGTGAAATAAGTCAGACAGAATGAAAAATACTGTATGATCTCATATATGGAAACATAAAACAGAGAGTATATTGCTGGTTGCCAAGGGAAAGGGGGTTCAGGGAAATGGATGAAGGTGGTCAAAGAGTACAAACTTCATTATTGCTTTTTTTCCACAAAAGCCTATAGTCTGGAGAACTTTTTTCATATCTATATGACTATAACTGACTTTTTAAAAAGTATTTTCAAGTAGAAATACCCCTCTGTTTTATCTCTAGTTTTCAGAACCCAGACCCTGTACAGTTTCACAGTGGTGGTGAGAGCTTGCTGGCAGGATGGAGAGGCCTTGGGAATTGCCCTGTGTGTTTCATAGTACAATCATTTGGCTATAAGGCTAGAGACAAGACAAGGGAATAATTTTACATGGGCTGGGGGAAGGGGATATCCAAGAATTTTTTTTTTTCCTTTAAAATTGCTCGAGAATAAAGATGTCCATTTGCTAGCATTTCAGTTCATCAAGTTATGAGCTCACTTTGTGTGTGCTTGGGCAAGTAAAAACCATCTAGATTCCACTTCTTCAGCTGTAAAATAAGAGGCTTGGACTAGACAGTCTTCCAAGTCCACATCTTGAAGTGGAGAGTTTCCAGCAGAGGAAGGATGGCATTTCAGGCAGAAAGGAGAGGGGAGAGTGATTCTGCAGGGGGAAAGGGATGGAAATGGAAATGTGTAAAGTTATTTGGAGAATACTGAGCAAAGCAGTCTGCCCTTAGCTTTGACTGTAGACACCTTCACCATTAGAGCTGTTCTCCAAATAGTTTACCAATTACGAATCGAGGGCATCGCCTCTTACTCTCCTTATTTCCACACATGCTTCTATTTCAGTCAGCATCTTCGGACAATTACAAGCCTTCAATTCAAACATTCTAAGGTTGTTATCATGATTTCAGGATATGATAAAAAGCAGTAGTCCTAAAGAAATTAAAGAATCCAGAAGTGAAACCCAGAAATCAGTCCATGTTGTTGACGACAAGAGACTTCACCCACGTCCCAACCCAGTACATCTTCAGTGACTGTTGGGGTCAAGTTCATCAGCAAAGTGTATTTGGCCTTGGGCAAAGAATCAGAAGACCATATTTATGTCTCATCTCATTCTTCCCCTAACCACAAATTACCCTCCAGTAAGTCATTTAATCTCACTGAGATTCAGTTTCTTCACATTTCATATGACAATATTATCTTCCTGGCCTCTTGCTGTGGATTCTTGTGAAGCACAATATAATCTATTTAATATATGTGAAAAGTTTTTTAAAAAATATAAAGTGCTCAACAAATGAAAGGTATTATTTGGATTGAAGAGCTTTCCAGATATGCTCATATATATTGAATTTAAGGCTATGGCAGTTACCAAATTTTTTTTAAAACATAGTAATAGCTTTGCAGATTTTATTGAAATACTTTTCCTGAAACATTTTGCATTATTAAATGATCTTATTATACTGAAACTTCTGCCAATCCACCATGGTTAGTGGTAAGAGTAGAAGTAAAGGTTGTAAAAATATAAAATAATACGATAGAAACATGCAGGTAGAAATGAGTGTTTAGATAAACATTTTTGGGAATGAGTCCTGTAAAATGCTAGATCTAAGAGTAGTCGTTGACTTAAAATCCATCTCTGAAAAATGTTTATTGACTTTCTCAAATGTGGTAATAGTAAGTTTTTTTCTCTAACATCCTATAAATAATAATGTGCTGTGCTTTTATCAGCAAATAGCAACACAAATAGGTAATAGAAACTCATTTCCCATATGTAAACAGTAAGCCTTCAGAAATCATCTTATTAACATCACTACAGTTGTGTTTTAAATTATCTTTGGCCATTTTAATTTCATAATAATATTATCACATTTCTCATTGCAGCTTCATGTACACAAACTGTTTTATAGCCAGAGTAGTTAATTTTATATATGTGTATACCTATATGATTATGTATTTATATACATACACATACCTTCATGTGAAATGAATGTGTTCATTTAATAGATTCATTTTACACATATGTATATGCCTGCATTCATGTAAAATTTCTAGTATTTGATAATTTATTACATATAAAAATGGAAATTTCATGGTTCAGTGTCATAGATAACAGTGCTTTATTTCAAATGCAAATTATATAACATGATGATTTAGATCAACCTGTTATACTCTATTGTGTAAACAAATACAGAGGAGTGTTTAGGTAGAAATTTACGCTTTGACTTTTATATTTAAAAAGAGGACAAATATTTAATAATTAATGAATCTCAGTTAAATATAACTAATATCTGAGGATTTTTACTGCAACTCTAAGTTGATACCAATGTACTTTTTATCAAAATATATGAAAAATAACTATATAATAAGTTTCCAATATCCAGTTAATTGAAACCATTAATTTTGTCAAACTGTATTGCAATTGAGCCTAGTTGTTATGCAGTTGTAGAAAACTTTGAGTTCTTTTTCAATTCTTCATCTAAAGAAAATGTTTATTTTGAGGTGTTTCAGAATGAGGAGCTGCATGTGGGCCATGGATTTATTTATGGTTCACAAATTTGGGACTGAAGCTTAATTAGCTCAAAAGTATGACCAAAATCAGGATGGTGTTTGAGGCTCTGTGGAGCACTTTTACAATAGCTTACACAGCCTTGGTGGTCTGTTAATCATTTCTTCACAGACAGCCAACTTTGCTCTGTGTAATCATGACAGTCTGCCTCCAATTATTTTTCCTTTCAACAAAATGGAAGCACCTAAGAGACTGTCTTTGGGTCAGTGACTCAATACCAATCTATCTCCTCTGCCTGGAGAGCATCTCAGAATGCATTTCCTACCAATGATAATTTAGTGCCTTCATCATCGTTCTTTAACAGCACATATTATCAGGAATAGAAATGGAAGAAAATATAACCAGCAGATTTTGCAGAGCAGTCACAATCTGATAGAAACAGCACTTGAGGGCTGAGGTCAGACTCTTGTTGAGGCTTGGAACCATCGTTCCCCTTCCTGTGGGAATCTCCTCCACTGACTTTCATTTTTCCTGGGATAGAACCGATAACATATTTTAGCTAGCAATGTCTCACAGTAGATGAAAGAACTTCAGATTTATTCTGGATCCAAAGGCTATCTCTGCCACTTGGTAACTGTGATATGGGGCAACATAAGTAACTTCTCTGAGTGTGGTTTACTTGTCTGTAGAACTGTCTATATCATTGGAACTGTAGAGCATACTAATGACTGTAAGGCACCCAGAACAGTGCCTTGAACATTGTAGGTGCTTGATACTCAGTAACTATAATGAGATAATCATCTACCTTATCTTTGGATTATTTAGTCTGATTTGTTAAAGTTGGGACAGAGTTTTAAAGAAAGAAAGTTTTCTTTTGTTTATATAATGTTTTCCTTTTACCAGTAACACATAATGACAGAGTGCTCCAAATCATTTATTTATTTGAAGGGCAGTCACATTTCCCTTAACTTACCTTAACTGATTTTTCTGTTGAAATCAGTTCTGGCTGGCAACTCAGTTGAATTTCCAAGTTGACCTCAAATATTTTACACAGTTTGCCATAAACTTTTTACTTCATTGATGAGAAAAATTAGGATAGTGTAAAAAGTAGTATGAAAAACTTTTAATTGATGGTGGTGTGATTATTGAAATAAAGCTATGAAAAGTGATTATATAATCAAAGTATATCATAATTACAAGACTGATTGCTAACAGATGGATGTGTAAAACATTTTGCTACTTTATAAAGCCTGAGTTGTCACTCTTTTATGAAAGGAACACCTGAGTTCTAGAATAAATTTTGCCATTTGTTAAATTTAAAGTTATTTATTTGTTTGTTTGTTTGCTTGTTTGTTTAATTTATTTTTTATGGTGACATTTGTTAACAAAATCCAATAAGTTTCATCAGTACACTTTAACAGTAAGGCATATATATATTTACACTGTGTGTTCCCCTCCCATAGTTAGATTTTTTTCTGTCACCACATATTTGACCCCTTTTACCCCATATACGTACCCTCTCCCTTAAAGTCAATTTTATGTTCAATTTTCTTTCTCTGTCTCTTATAGTTTTTAGACTATCTTACCCTTTCACACACCAACTACAAACACCCACTGCTAGTCACAGAAATGGCCCAGGGCTCACTGCTCTAGTGGGGGCAATTTGTATTTGTTCTGACGCTTTACTGACTTTAGACCTTTGGCTTTATCACTCTACCTTTGCACTTGCTTCTGGCCCTTTGCATTTGTTGCTTGTATTTTCAAATCCCAGCATTTAAATCATGCTTCTGCCAATAAACTTTGGCTTTATGTTCCATTTGGCTTGGGGCACCTTGGCTGGGTCAGTCCTAATGCACCCCTCACCTTCTATAATGTTTCAAACACAAATAATCTGTGTCTGCTTCATTGTAACTGGGATGAATCATAGGCTTACAGTTTTAAAAATAAGCAGTTACAATATGGCAGCCACAGACACCCTTTTTGTCAACCAGACCACCACACAGTGCCTTTGTAATATCTCATTTTGACCTTTACAGCTTCTTAATAAGGTTGCTTCTACTGTCATGCTAGCCTAGATGATTTTGTGTAATATATTTCTGAGTTAAAAGAAAATATCTATCTAAAAATCTAATTTTTTCTTTATATTTTTTAGGTTTGTGCTTCTTCAACTCAAATTGCCAAACCAAAATGCTGAAAGCAAACTGTTTTTTATTTCATTGACAATGTAAAGTGGTAAATCTTCAAAAGCCACTTTTAGTTGGCTTCAGAATATATTTTAAACTTTCAGATAAATCCTTCAAGCACAATAGTTAGATGGGAAGTTTCCCTCTTTGTGCCTTATGAAAGCCTGAAGGTTCATTCTCAGGACAATCTCCTCAGAACTGTCTTCTTTGGAGGCTGACACACAGTAGGAGTACTACTTATGTATGTGGCTCTCAGATTATCCATGCTGGAAATATAATTCAGTTGCAAAGTAGGTGTAAAGAAGAACATTTTAACTAAGGAAGCAAGCAATAAGATTTCATAAAATAATGTGAAAGCAAGACATCTGGCTCAACAACAGATCTTGTGAAAGAGACTCAGAAGTTTTCTTGGTTTACGAGATTATATAATGTGACTTAAAAAAAAAGATAAATTTGGTATGCATTAGTCTAGAAAAATTTTAAAGAGTGTGTTTTCAATTAACCACTTTGGCCCTTTAAACAACCTACTAATTTACAATGTGAATTCCTAATGAACATTCCAAAGTGTATATAACACATATTCATTGGCTAAGTGAATGATAAAAATTATATATTATACAAGGAAGCATTGTTCAGATATAGTGAGAAGGTGAATTTGGAATCAGAGGAACTTCTTTTATAATGTCAACACTTGTGAACTTCCCATATTTTGACAGGTATCTGAGCTGCCACCAACTCACTCATTGAATTCATTTTCCAGTAACCATTTAATTTATTTATTTCCCTCTTTTAATCTAAAATGTATACTTAGAAGTTTACATATTTGCAATATGTAGTCTATAAATTCCTAGAATTAAACCATTAACCTGTCTCTATGGGAACTAGACATTACTAAAGAATGATTAGTTACAAAATCCACAATGTCCATGAGGAACTGGATGCTCAGCACACACTCAACACTAATAGTTTTTTCTCATAAGTTTGCATGGAGGGGCATAGCATAATGTATTAGGCAACATCAACATCAGGGATCACAAAGCTGTTACTTAAAATTTTCCTCACTGTAGTCCCTTGGAGTTTTATGAAAGTACAACGGGGTAAAAGCTCTTACATGGAGCATCAATATCATGAGATCCAGGTTTTAACAGTTTTCTATTGGTCTGACTAATTCTAGGAGTAGATGTTATAGTATCTAGAAGAATATATGGACTGTGTTTCTCTCTGGTAAACCTTCACAAATATTGTATTTCTTGATTGAGCTTTTGAAATGCATCAAACAGCCCTAAGTCCAAAATCATCCTTTCTGATGTGCACCTGATGTACTGGGGCCCTATTGCAAGTCAAGTGGAACATTAAATCCTTTATCAGCTGAGTGGAATATAGAATTGATTTTATTATTAAAACTAGGTGCCTGAACAAAAGGTCACCTAACTTCTATTCTGAGGGAAATCAAGAGTGAATCTGTAGATAAGACAAAAGCAAGATTCTCATCAGCAAACGATTTCAGTTCATAGTAACAAATACACAAATGGCCCTTATTAAAGGATTTAATGCCCAAATTGGCATCATTGTATATAGATTTATTATATTTATGTTTTATAGGCCATAATAAATTCCTAACTTTACATTTGGTAAAATTCTGGGTAGTTTTTTTATTCTACATATCACCTTGATAACAAGATGTCAGCACCTTGCACCCAAGATCTTCAGGCACTCACCTGTAGCTGAACAAAGCAGGTTTTTTGACTCACTGAAGTCAGGGAAAGCACAGACCTTGGGAAACTGCTATACATCTCATTAGGAAGATGTAAGATTTGGCTTTGCAGTATGTGATAACGAACAAGGCTCAAGGAAGTGGGATTTTCTCTGGATTGAATGTTTTTAGGGAGCAGGATTGATTTTCTAATTGGATATCTAAATAATTCTTATCTGGAAAGTGGAAGGGTGAAGTAAGGCTAATGCTTTAATTGGGAAAGATGCAGCAGATGGTGGTCTTGTTATTCTCTTGATCCATCATGGTCACAGAGTGGCCTTGTCTGAAGCTGGGGTTCTACAAAATTGTTGATGTTTGACAGGAGAACTCCAAGACCCAGCTGTGAATGCCAGGCCAGGTCCTAGCACAAGACCTAACTGATAGTACCAAGATAGCTCTCATCTGTCAGCTTTTCTCTTAATCAATGTCCAGAAATTTTTGCTTATCAATAGTCCTCGTCAAACCAGTCCTCTAAAAGGGGAACTCACTTTTGTAAGACAAGATGTTAGTAAAAGAATTTTTTTAATTATTTGCAATTTATTTATAGAAAATAGTAGAAAACTTTTTCTTGAGTTAGTTGAATTTTAAAAGATCCATGGATAGTAAAAAAAGCACATAATTTTTGAAAACCATCCTATTTTTCATAGAAATCTTACCTTATAAGTTGGACCAAAAGTGAATTCTACATAACCCAAGATAGTCACTCAAGTTTTATTTAATAATTAGATAATGTCCAAATCCAAGAAGAAAGTAATAGTTCCACTGTTTTCAGTACTGGAAAAACATTATCTCCAGCACTGTGTTCAGTTCTGTTCAACACTATAGTTTAATAATAAAGACATGACAGCAATCTTGAAATAGCTGAAGCTCTATCACATGGAATATAGCCTGTAGACTTATTCTATTCTGCTCCAAAAGCCAAAATCAGTATCATTAGTTTTATGTAACAGAGAACAAAGATATCTGTTCAGCAGAAGGAGAAGTGTCTCATAATTAAGGTCTATCCAGAAATGGAATGGGTTGCTTAATTACAGAGTGAACACTGGAAGTGTTAAAAACAGGCTGAATGAACACTGGAAAAACAGATATAACTGGAATGCCTGGAATGAGAGTTTGGACGAAGTTGTCAGTTAAGACCCATTATAACTCTGAAAGTAAAACCAATGAGCTTGAGAAAGGGAATTAGGAAGTCAGTAGGTTAGCACGATCTAGAGCAATTAGGCCTTATATTAGTTAGGTTCTCCAGAGAACCCAATCCTAGAGGTAAGAAAAAAGGAAGGCTAAAAGGTTGAGGCAGTATGGGTTCACCCTTTGCTAAAGTCAGGTGATTGAAAGATACCCTCTATTGAGGATACAATTAAATGAGCATGACCCCTGGGCAGAAACTCTACCTCCTCTTTCTTTTTCAGTTCTAGGCAATAATAATAGCATTTAACAGTTACTTAACCATGACCACTGTACAAAGTCGAGAGCAAAAGCATGTAGCATCTAGTTTAAATTATTCTTCACAGCAACCTTATGTGGAAGGTACTGTTATTATTCCTGTTTTACAGATGTTATGACAGGCCTAGAGCTACATAGCTGCCATGTGGCAGAGCCCAAATTTAAACCTATGTTTGTCTGCATCCATGTAAAATAGGCATGACTTAACATAAGGTGATGAAGACTTATAATTTCCAGTTCCATTATTCAATTAATAAAATATTAATTAGACTAAAAAAGAATATGCCTAGTTAGATCCTTGTCCTCTAAGAGCTTAAAATCAAATGGCGATACTAAGGCAATAATAAACATTTATAAGTTGCAACATAAGTAATACAAACAGTGGGGGGGGATACTAGATTATGAAATTAACATACAGAAAAGTATTCAGGTCTTTGTTTTTGTCATCAACAAATGTTTATTAACTGCACTATGTTCAGTGAGCAGCTGTACAATGTGTCCTCAGGACACATATACTTGGCAGCGAGCGGATCTCTTCCCTTCTGCAGCCATTGCTGAAGCGCCAGTGGCCAGTATGAAGTTCAATCCATTTGTGACCTCTGACTCCAGAGCAAGAACCATAAAAGGCATTCCAATGCACTTTCCCACATATGCAGGAAGATTATGTCTTCTCCTCATTTTAAAGAGCTAAGACAGAAGTATAGTGTTCGATCCAGGCCCGTCAGAAAGAATGATAAAGTTCGGGTTGCACAAGGACACTACAAAGAACAGCAAATTGGTAAAACGGTCCAGGTTTACAGGAAGAAATATGTCATCTCCACTTAATGAGTGTAGCGGGACAAGGCTAAGGGCACAACTGTTCATGCGGGCATTCACCCCAGCAAGGTAGTTATCATTAGACTAAAGCTGGACAAAGACCACAAAAGTTCCTTGAACATAAAGCCAAATTTTGACAAGTAGGAAAGGAAAAGGGAAAATATAAGGAAGAAATAATTGAGAAGACGCAGGGAGAAAGTAATCTTATATACAGCTTTTATTAAAAACTGTAAAAATGAAAAAAAGAAGACATACTTCTCAAACTTTATTGTGCATCTTCTTAAAATGCAGATTCTGATTCAATATGTCTGGAGTTGGTTTAAGAGTTTGCAATTCTAATAAGCTCCCAGGTGATGCTGATGCTGCAGGTCTGCAGGTCATACTTTGAGTAGCAAGGTCTAAATTATTTTAATAAAATTTTCTCCTTAGCATTTCCCTTCAAAATCTAAGATAATCTTACTAAACACAAACATAGATATTTAGAGAAACTATACTTAGATATAAATGTACCCCCACCTTACAAATGACAAACTATCAGTTAACCAACATTCTTGCCAGTTGCCCAAATTTTTTTGCTGCTTCCAGCTAAAAAGGCCATTTGTAAAGTCTAGAAGGTGATGGAATATCTCCTTTCAGTCAATGCTTTGACTCCTGTCTAAAACCATACACCTTGAGGGCATGAGGTAATCATGAGTTCCTGATACAGACACCTGTCTTTTAGAAATTACACTGAAACCACCAATTCATTTTGGAGCCCAACAGCTATCTACAGATAATAACTTTTAGTCACCACCAGTTTAGGCCAAATTGAAGCCAATGACCTTTGGGTGAAAAGTTTTATGTTCCATTTCCAGTCCCTGGAGCCATCAAAGATTCTTGTCAGGAGAGTTATAATTCATGAATTTCAGCAGGCTGCCTCCAGCCTGAAGCACAGAGATTCTTTCTTGAAACTCATAGCCTCCCTTAGGCTATTGGTTGTTCAGGACATGAATGTAAGAGAATGGTATAAAACTTTGAGGGAGATTATCTTTTTATCTAAGCAGTGTTTTGATTATCCAGTATTAAACTTACATGGAATGAATTTCTAGTATCTCTGAGTAAAGATGTGAACTAAAAAGCTCATAGTCCATATTCTTCATCATCACTCATTTTTTTTTTCTTAAATGGAACTGCCAAATATAAAATTAGCTTTTTTTCTCACAGTAAGATAGTTTGGGGGGAATATGAGTGAAGACCTGTGAACCACTGTAGAAGAAAAATTTTCAATGTTCTCATCTTGTTACTACTGAAACAGCAGCATGGTTAAATGGAGAAGAAATGCTAGGCTGGGCCTGTAGTATTGTTTTCACTTAGTATTCATTCCTATGATGTAATCATCTAAATTAATAAGGATTTGCCCTTTTATGTGGAGGAGAGAACCTCATCCAAATGGCCTCATAAAAAGGAAATTGTTGAATGAAGTCATTACTCTAATTAGCATTTATGCCCCAATGTTAATAGTATACCTTTTTAAAATATGACATTCAATACATTCTAACCTACCACATTGAGTAGTGGTTGTAGCCTGAATGCTAGTTTTAATTGTCTTTTCAATATCAATTTAGACAGATCTACTAATAGGCTTGTGTTATTAGATAAATGCCTCTGGATATAGAAAAAAATGTCACTACTGAGCTGGATTGAACAGCTGTTCACTGTGATGAACAGTAAACTATTAAAGCTTATTCATTCATGAGGCCTACCTACCAATGCACAGCTCTTTTTCTTGTCCACATTCATATAAATAATATTATTCTTTATAATGGAAAATACTGAATGAAGCTTTCTATTCTCTTCCTAGAAAATTTTGTTCTGTGTTTAGATCTAATCTCATTCTATTTACCTCCAAAAGACTACTCAGATTCTCTAGTGTTGAATGTTTTATTAAACTCTGCAATCATAGGATTTTCAGTTTGGGCTTGAGAAATCAGTTTGGTTTACTGAGGTTCTTAATATTAATATTTAATAATATCTGACATGTGTTTGTGAAACACACACACACATCCACAATCTCTTCATCCAATCACCAAACCATCTCCTATCTCTCTTATTCCCCGCCAAATCTACTTCCACATAGCAATAAGAATGAATTACCCTTTAAACCCTTAAATAAAAATCATGTTCCCCTTCATAAAACCCTTTCTAAACCTTTGACTTAGCTGACTCCTCTCTGCTTTTCTAGTGGATCCCTGCCCCTCTCTTCCATATTCACTGGGCTTCAATCTATTAATGTTCATCATATGTTACTATATCATATGTTACTACATACACCAAGCTTTTCCTGTCCCAGAGACTTTACGCTTGCTGTTCTTTGGCCTGTAACCCACTTCTCCTGGCTTTTCATAATAGGCACATTTTCACTCTTTTGGTTTCAGTTAAAACAGTACCTCCTCCAGTAGGCCTTTCTTACTCCACCTAAATTAGGTTCGTCTATTACTCTCTCCTATAGCATTCTGAGATGTCCTTCATTTATCTTGTTTATTTGACTAATTTTAAAGTCTTTTTCCCTCTTGATTCTTAAGTTCCCTGAAGACAAGCACTTCATCTTTATTGCATATTTGTTGGACACATATTAAATGCTCAATTAATGAGTCAATATCTGTGCTTGAAAAATTGCGTTGCTAATTGATTATTATATAGATTAAGTGTTGGCAATCTATGTCTTGTGGGCCAAATTCACTCCAACACCTAATTTCGTATAGTCCACAAAGTAAGAATAACTTACACATTTTAAATAGCTTACAAAATCAAGAGAAGAATATTTTTGTCACGTGAAAATTGTATGAAACTCAAATTTTGGTATCTATAAATAAAGTTGTATTGGAGCATAGCCACACCCATTTATTTATGTGCTACCTGTGGCCGCTTGCATGCTACAATGGCAGAATTGAGTATGACAGAGAACATATGCCCTGAAAAGCCTAAAATATTTGTTCTCTGGCTCTTTTCAGGAAGTTTGCTGACCTCTAATATAGGTTTATGTATCAGAATTTTAACACCAAAAAACACCTATGTGGTTGTGAAACTTTTTATAAAGATTATTTGGAAGAAGGAATGATAGATCCTAAAATAGGCTCTTTGAATCCCTCTGATTCTGGCCTTTTAATACAAACCTCATTTCATTGGTGTACCTCCCATTGAGGCAATTCTCAAAAACAGTGGTTCTCAGATATTAATGTACATCAGAATGACCTGGAGTGACCCAAGCCCAGACTTTCTGATTAAGAGTCAGGCAGTGGGGCCTCAGAATTTGTATTTCTAGCAAGATCCCAAGTCAAGAAATAGTAACCAGGGTTGCATTCTTCTTTACAGGATGTGGATATCCCGTCAGTATGAGAATTCATTTATTTAGTATTGACCATGTGCCATTGTTGTTCTAGACACTGGGAAAACAAAACTAAATGATAAATGAGTCCTCCAAGAAATCAAAATTTAGTACTCTGCAGACAGTAAATAAATAATTACAATAAAACATAAGACCTATAACAAGAGATATAAACAGACTCTGATAGGGGCACCAATCAGTGCCTGAATGTCTCTGAAGATTTTTAAAAAGCAAATTAAGACTTGTAGAACTCTGTAATGTTTCTTGAAAAAAGTCTATATTGAAACTTGGTTATATCGGTTTACAGCATTTCATAAAGAAATCCTGAGTATCAGGAAAAAATTTAGAAGTTCTGTCCAATATTTCTCATTTCTAAGAGAAAGAAAGGAAAATCATCAATGAAAAGACTTAGAATTCTCCATGTAAGTTGTTAATATTTGTTCCTATCTAAACATTATTTTGTTTTTTGTTTTCTCCGTTTTAATTCTAATTGAGTCTCATTGTTGTTCCCACATCCATCACCTCCCACTAGCCCAAGCTTCCATCATTGACCCTTCATTGATCTCAAGACTTTCTCTCTTGCTGCTTCTGATTCATTCTATATGCCACAGCCTGACAATCTACTTTAAAAACAAACCTGAATGCCTCTAAAATCTATTATGGATTCCCTTTAGTTTTTCAAAATTAACCCAAATCTTTAATAAAACCTTTTAGGCCCCATGTGATGTCTAACTCCAGGGCTTCTCCTTGTTGTCAGCACCAGCCACATTGTTCTTTTAGTTCTTCCAAGGAACTATTCTTCCTCCAAAATCAGGGCTTTTGCAAATGTATTCTATCAGCTTGTAATGCCTTTCCTCCCTGTATCTCTTGAACCTTTATTTGATTCTACTCATCTTTATAATCCCAATTTAGACATCAGTGTTATGGAGAAGCTGTTTCTATACTGATTCCACCCTAATCCCCACTGTCAGAAGCAAGAAATGCCTAGTCCACACTGGTTATCAGTCTGGAAATAAAGGCCATAATTGCTGTAGTATCAAGGGGGGAGATTATCATGATAAACCTGCCATCAAGTCTACCTTCAGTTAGTTTTATATCATCAAAAAACAAACTTCAGATTTCAAACCATATAGCCCTTGAGTTAATGGAATGTTATAAGTACTTTATAACCTAGACTATGTCTTGAGTTAAATTGAGAAAAGGGGAACTTTTCTGGCTAACTAGTTAACAGAAATTTTGCAATTAGCCTTTACAAGCAACTTGACTTGTATTTTGGGAAAGCGCACGCGCACGCGCGCACACACACACACACACACACGCACACACATACATACCGACTTTCATATAGTTCAGCCATTTGACCTTCAGAGAAATCCTTGGTACAATTCTCAGGAGCAATGAAGAAATTTTATTTTTTATCATTAGAAAAGCCATATGCATTTACTAAAAATCTATATTGATCCAGAAATATTTTGGCCTAGATGGAGGGAGGGTACTTGGTGTTCAATCACAATTTCATTTTTTTTCTTAACAAGCCTAATTTGACCTCTTCTCAGAGTTCTTAAAACAATACTGCTCAACCTTTATATCACTTACCAGTTTGCAATTTTGTATTTGTGTGATTATTTGATTGATATAAGTCTCCTCAATAGAAGGTAAGCTTCAAAGAGGACTTACTTGTTTTGTTCACTATCATGCCTTCAGATAATCCATGCCTGGTATACGGTGGGCTCTTAGGAAATACTTGCTGAATGAATGACAGAATAACTGGATATATAATAACCTCTCCCTTTGTCTATCTCTCAGCTGTCATTGACTCGGTCAGCTGATGAGAGTCTCGACCCTCTTTGGTGACCCTTGAACCCTCTTCATGACTGAGTCTCTTGTACATCAAGTGTCTATTACTGTCATGGACTTTTGGGTTGACTCTTACCCTCACTTATTAATTGTGGATGTCATAACTTGCTACCTGTCCTTTATCAGAACTCATTTAGAAAATGCAACATTATACAATCTAAACATTATGATTTTTATATACAATTAACATAAAGATGATTACTGGGATGCTTATTTATTTTTTTGCACTAAGTTTTAAAAATCTAATGTGGATTTTTACATCTCAAGTCAAACCAGACACATTTCAAGTCCTCATTGGCAAGATATAACAAGTGGCTGCCATTTTGTATAATGTATCATAGTACTTTATCAGCTATTAGGTGATGACAGATGCCCACATATGCATGGCTTTGGGCCAGAATGTCACCTTAGGGATCATGTTGAAATTCTACATCTTCATGAGAAGGCACATTCCAATTCTCTTCTTCATTCTCATTCTATTCCTCATCTTTGTTTGCCACCTTTTCCTCCAACTCTTTCTTCTCCTCTTTCTCCTTTCTAATATTCTCCTTCTTACTTTATTTCCATTTCTTTTCTAATCGTGTTCTGACCCATGCATTTCTCCCTCTACTTTTTCTTCATTAATGCAACAATTTTTCTACAATAAACTCTTATTTCTGGTACTTTCATAATTTACCACAGAACTAGAACGATGGTATGAAAGATAAAATTATAATGTAAAAATTTGAGAAGTGGTGGAGTTGTACCTCAATTAAACATATATTATTAAAGAATTAATGTTTAGTCTCTGGATTTTTAAATGTAAAATATCAGTAGTTTTGACAGTTTATTTTTTGTCATGAGTTTGATTTTAATAAGTTATGAGTATATTAAGTCAGATTAAAAAATTGTATTATTCAAGATTTACTAGAATTATAAGTCTTGTAGTTAGATACCAAAAACTCATATTCTTTAGCCTTTTGGGTTTTTTATTATCTTTCTAGCTTATAAGTTGATTCTACTTACATCTAAATTGATGCTCAATGTAACTGTACTCTGTCATTTAGGATTTATGTTTGTGTCTCACAGATCACAAGATGGTCACAATGAAAATATTAACTCTTTAAAATAAATCAGAAATTTTTAAAGTGTCACATGGACTAAAAAAGTGCTTCATATATGGTCTTCTAGAAAGTAATCATAGTTTACATAGTATGGGGGATGTATTTAGGGATTGTCTAATTCACCAACAAGTGAATGGATGTAAATGAAAGGCTTGAAACAAAAATAGAAATACTCTACAACCACAACCACTTTCCTGGAAAAGAATGTGCAAAGAAAATAAAGAGAGAGTAAAATGACAGTTCTCTCCAGGCTTTCAAGTAATTGAAATTATTGGCTACAGTTTATTAGCATTCTCTATTTATTGTCAATTCAGGACTTTTTAATGTGACGGCAAGGAAATATAACCTGTTATTGTTAATTACTTGAAAATTTTCACTGCAGAATTTTAGAGGTGAGTACTTTACAACTCTGATTCAGTTCTATCAATTCACAAATGAGGAAAATATGTTCAGAGGAGCTTAATGCTTAATATAAGGTCTTTTAGGAAGTTAACAGTAGAATCTCCATTAGAATCCAGATCCCTTGACTGTGTGCAGAGCTCTTTCCAGTAGAATAAACTTGGAAAACCCAGTAGACAAATTCTCTAAGAAGAAGTAAAATTCTTTCATATTGTTTTTCTGACTTTTATTAGCAACTGAGGATTAGAAATTAGATATTGGGCAAATATCTTTAGTCATTAGCCAACAATCAAACTAAGATTAATCAGAATTTCCTTGGGTATTGTACTTGAAAGACAGTGACATAAGAAAGTCTTAAAGGTCTCCTAATTTCTTAGTAATTTTATATTATCACAGTTAATAGCTCCATTGAGAGAAGGAAGTTATACAGTAAACCATAAATGTGTGAGAAAAATAATATTGTCCTTGAAAGGTTCAGTTTCTTTTATTAATTTTGAGGATGACTATCGCAGGAATCTACTAAGCTTTGTATGAATGCCCATTTAAAAATCTATCAAAATTTTACTTCAACATTCTTATTTACTGAGCCATGAAGGGACTGTCTCTTGAGAATTGAGCTCGCTAGACACTTAAAACCTTAAATAATTAATTGCATTAATAACATAATCGCAAAAGGGTTTCACTCAAAAAAATAAATGTACATTTTTTTACAACATGGAATTATAATATAAATTATTTTTGTCTCAGTTCTGTTTTCCAAAAGACTTTGCATTGACATTTTGCTTAGGTTCCCAAGAGTCATCACATGTAACAGATGCCCTGACTACTCTGGAAAACATCTCCATCGTGATTTGAGAGCATCAAAGCCTCCACCAAAAAATATGTTCCCCACTGAATTGACCAATTATAGCCCGATTTTCATGATTAATCTATTGGACTAGAGTTTTAAACACTGTGTTAAAATGCAAATATTATATGGGATACATTACGCCAATTTTAGTTGTTGGCATTTTAATTTAAATTCGTTATCAGAATAGTGATCTTGTCACTTAGCCAGACCAAAAGGAAATTGGAAATGGGACACATATACTGTGTAGAAAAAGAAAATTGCAATTATTATTAGCATAAGTTATGAAAATAGGAACCTAATGAGAGAAGTATGAGGCACTGGGTACTAAGTAATATGAATACTTAAAATGAGAGTGTGTTCCCAGAGAGATAACCAAAAGGAAGACCACAAATATGAATAATTTTTGTTTTTACACTATTATCACAAGTCAACAATTCCTTTTCCTATGGGTTGTGACTAATCATAAAGAGGGCTCTTCAGTTCTATTCTTGAACGTAAGGATGGGATACTCATACAAGTCCATATTCACATTATTTACTTGAAACATTCGTTGTTGGTTTTTTTTTCACCTTCTAACCTATAACTTGATAATGAAGTCAAAAGTGGATTTTTCAAATTAAGACAAAATAAAGTGATAAAATGAATGATTAAGAAACAGGATAGAAAACAGTTGCTAAGAAATGCACATCTGTTGAGTGCTTAATATTTTACACACACTCAGTGCAACAAAGCAAATAAGAGAAATATCATTGATACAATATTATCTGAAATCATTACTGTGTTTTGGTGTTTACTCAGTTTTCTCAGTTATTTAAAGCAGAGATTTTCACTTTATTGTGTATGGGAAATGTTTGTCATTTGGGTGATAATATGGTAACCTAAAATGTTATTTGATAATAGGAGTTGTCTAAGACTATGCTATCTAGTATAGTAGCCACTAGTCATATATGGCCTTTGAGTGCTTGAATAGGTCTGGTCCAAAGTAAGATGTGCTATAAGTATAAACTAAACACTGGGTTTTGAAGACTTAATAAGAAAAAAATTAAAATATTGCATCATAACTTTTTATATTGATCATGTATTGAAATGTTAATGTTTTGACTATATTAGATAAAGTAAAATATATTATTACAATAACTTTCACCTTTTATTCCTTTTTTAGTGTGGCTAACTAGAAAATTTTAAATTACATATGTGGCTTTTATTTGTGGCTCACATTTTTACTAGAAAGTGCTGCTCTAGGGGATTTAGTATTATTTAAATATGATATGCTTATGTACTGGGCTCATAAATTTTTGTTACAGTATTATAAAATGTTCAAATGCTTTACTTTGAAAGTAGATGTATATTTGACATTGAAAAATTATATGTAGCTTCTTTCTGTTCTCTTGAGGATTTCCTCACATAAATTTTTTATGTACATTATTCAGTGCAGGTGGGAAATGTTCTGAATAATGCCTCAGAGAAGAGTGACTAAAGGGAAGGGTATCTGATTTTCTTTAAATAAGCAAACCCCTTACCCTGGCCAGTTTATGGACAGTTATGTTAAGCAAAGATTTGTCCTGTGCCTGTCCACATTTGCTAACATGAATAAATGAGAATTCGGTTACAATGACCACAAATAACCTACTGAGAACTTGCAAACAAGTTTCAAAAAATGTTAGTAGGATTAAGCCACCCACATGATTCCTGGAGAATATTGATGGACAATTGAAGACAGTAAAATTCAGCATGTAGGTCACTGGGGATCATGTTGTGAAATCAGCATTCATTTAATTTACAATAAATTTGAAATTCTTAGGTGAGGTTTGTTGCAAAATAATTCAATTTTGAGTGTGAAAAAACAGAAACTTTTACATTGTTTACATAATAGTGCACAATTTGAAAGTCATGTTCAACAATGAACTTTCATGAAATTTAGCAATTTGCTATTTAGTACAGGTATCGGTGACAAAACATGATTTTGGATATTTTTCCTATTCCTGGCACATATGAGATTGATGCATTTCACCACAAGAAAAAAAGATATTTTCTTTTTGAGGTCAGAGAGTTTTTGCATCTTGGTTTCAAGCTACTACCTATGATGTGATGAGGAAATGATACCTTTTGCAGGGGACCAAATTTAAGTATCAGAGCTCCTTACAAAAATAACTTCAAAAATCAGTTGACTAAAGCATTGTAAAGTGAGACTTTGGAGTCTTATTTTCTGATAAGAAATGCAATTTTAGAAAAGTAGAATATTTTCTAGGTTACATTCACCAACTTTGTTTTCTATTTATAGAATTTCTAACTTACTAGCTCTGTAGCCATATGACTGTGATTCTTGCCATGGCTGACAGTTATAATGGTTTTTGGTACTAATTTTAACTCATTGCTGTCTCTTGCATAATATGTTAAACATGTTTTAAAGTTTGGATTTAGGGCTCATGATTTATCTGTTTCTGTTAATACAAATGTAAATCTTTGATGTAGATAAAAATAATTATTTAGTTATGATCTGGCAGGTTCTTAACATAATTAATTATGAGTGGATCTGGAATTCTGAATCTCTTCTCTCTGTTTAATGTCAGTCAAATTTTCCAGGTGCCATTAAGGAAGCCGAGCATCAGTTCATTTGCTCCATGTATAAAACTATAAAAACAAATGATGAGATTCTCAACATCCTAAATTTTGCCACATATTGTTTCCAACACAAGAACATATTTTCAAGCTCTCTGGGATTACCAGGGATGGGCAGTATTGTCTGCATGCACTGGAATCCCTGTGGGCAATCATCTCTCTTCTACTAAAGCATTATCCAAAATTGCTTCTTTCTGGTTACCAAAATTAGAATAAATCGCTGATAATACTGGGGAGAACTGTGGGTCAGGATCTTAATCTGTGAGATATGTTAGAGATGCGAATATTACTTTTCTAAGACTCATCTCCACTTGGGTGCCATATGGAAAGATCTATGCTCATTTGATGTAAAATCTATACATGTATATACACCCACAAGACTGAAACAACAGTCAGCATCTGAGTCTACTACTTAAAGAGCCAAATGAACTAAATAACAAATCACATAATTCCATCATGAAAACTGATTATGTTTAAAAGGGAAAAAGTGTTGGAAATAAGTATAAGTATTTCAGTTTACTACTAGAGTTTTTACATTTCCTCATAAGTTAGTTTTAGTGTCTTTTCCTCCTTGTCATCAGAACTTAAAGGTGTAAAGAATATGTTGCATCTCAGAAAATATTATTTTGGTATCTATTACCCATTAATAAAGAGTAAGGGATACAAAAAAAGGAAAATTTGTAATTCACTGAAATAGGTTTCTATTCTATTTTGGCCTCACTATTAAAAACAATGTGGGGAAAAAATACCTGGAATGGTCAGAAGAAAGAAAAAAACATTATTTAAGAAATTTAGACTAAGACTTTTTGAAAATAAGCTTTTCTACATTTATAATTTTAGAAATGGGTGTATTCACCCTGTTTCACTCTTTGCAATAACTACATACATATTTGTTTTTTTTTAAATCTATTCTTATAAGTACTTAAGCTGAAGAATAAATCAAGTTCCTCAAATGTCTCTGTTATTTTCTGGGCATTGATTAAAAATACAACTATTTAGATTTATAGATTATCCTAATTATAATAGAACTAAGCAAACAATTTTGTATATAATTTCAATTTTGCCATCATATTCAACAACAGAGTTACTGCAGTTTTATATTAAACTTACATGAAACTGCTAATAAGTAGGTCATTCTTTTCAAATACAAATGTATTCAGTGAAAAGTGGGCTAGAAAAGCCTATACCCCACCCCACACATCAAACACACACACACACACACACACATACACACACACACACACACACATATTTTTGGAAGAGGGGAGGGAAAAATTCACCTAAGATGTCCTTGCTTTTTGATTTGGTAGCAATTATTACCTTTCTCTTTTGAAAGGATACATTTGTGCTCTTTGGTTGTGACTTTGAAGTCCTCTAGCATCAGCTCTGGGCAGGTTGCAAATTTGATCACACTTTTCTCTTGAAAGACAATATAGTAATTTGAAAAGAGATGAGATTCTTAAGTCAAACAGATACATGTTTTCCATTTGCTTCATGTGTAATATTGGGAAATAGTTTAATTTTTTAGAACCTTCATTTTTATTAACTGCAAAGGCAGAATGACTTCATATTATGTTGTGATGAATAAATGCCCAAACTAACCACCATATATTGAGTACCTATTCTGATCCAGTCGCACTATATAGCCTTTCATTATCATTAATCTTCATGACAGCACTGTGGGGTAAGAGTTATTCTAATCCCCATTTGATACTAGAGCACATAGTTAAAATGCCCATTACAATGTCCAGCTCGGAAAATTGCGGTGGTGATGATGGTAATAATAGTGGTAGTTGAGTTGTTTTTGTGAGCATAGTCATCTTACAGCCCCATGTTCCCACTTTAACTGAATCAATTTAAGAGTATAACGAGGTGCCCAGATGAGGGGACATGGGATTCAAAGTCAGGTTTATCTCACAATGATCTGTGCTATTAAACATTACATTATATTATTATGGTATTTTGAGATTTTAAATTTATTAAATGCTGGCACTACACATAAAGGTATTTCATTCTTAAAGGGACAGTATTTCCAAATTATATCTTAAAATAGTTTCCATGGGTTTCTTGTTGTTGTTTTTTCCTGCAAAAGGCACATCACTATAGTTTATGGATTTGTATACACTCGTGTCAGGGAACCATTTCAGTGACTTAGCTACCTAACTACCTGGCTGATTCTTCAACTTGGTTTAGGTGTTCGTAGTTTCCCTGTTCTGTACATTGGGTTTGGAGTAATAGCCTGTTCTCCATGTATGGGTTATTTCAGTGCCTCTGTTAAATTGTCATTATTATTGCTAATAAAGATAACCTTAATGTTTTAATTAATGATTCATACTGTTTCACATCCAAAATTTAATCTGAAGTATTAATTTTATAAATCAAATGTTAGAAGTAGAATATTGCTGTGTAATTTATAATCACATCACACGCCAATTATTTAGCAATATACATTCAACCAGACCTATTACTTTATATTTAGCCTGAGCTTTGCATTCATTTCTAATTAGTAAAACATTCTTTTTCCATTTTGGGCGATTTAAACCATAAAAGACTAACTGGGGGAAGAAAAATACCAAAGTATGATCCATTTTTCTTAGTACTACATGTAAGTACTACATATACTTAAAGACATTAAAGTTCCAAGAATATCACTTAAAATTATATAATTTATTGCATGCAGGATTATTTACTAGTTTTACATTATTTTTATTAGATCATAAGTAATGAAATTTTATGTAAAGCATAGAAGGGTACTACTGAGAATGGTAGCCCTTATGGATGCTGAAGTAAGATGATAGTTCATAGGCTTTTAGGGAGCAACTAGCAGGATTTTTTTTTTCACTTAGAATTCGTTCAGCACATTTAAAAGTCTGATTTATTTTAAATACTCTAAATCAAATTAGAAAGTAACCTTTAACAAAGTGTACATCATCCACTTTGCAGACTACTGTATAAAAGTTCTACACATGTAAGAACCACTTTACATGGTCATACTATTTTTTCCCTTGTATTTCTATTATAATTGTGACTATGAAAATGAACAACGACACTAGTGGCATGGCTAGCCTTGAGAATATTAGCTTACTTTGTGCCAGCATGTGGTTTACAGTCATTAAACCCACTGCAATTCTACAGTTTTTGAAGCTCTTTCTCACACATTGTCTTCACAACAACGCAGTGAGGAGGGCAAATGTAGTGGACATTTATCATTTCTTCTGGTGTAGCATCCCAAGACCCTTCCTGCCTGGAAGATAAGATGGATTCAGGGCAGGGGTCTGCCTCCCTCTTCCTAAGTCAAAGGAAAGCAACCATTATCTTGACCTAACTTGGTGGCTCAAAAACTCTCACATGACTCAGGCTCAGCCAATGAGCCAAACTTGTCTGAGAGTTTTAGTGGAAATGAATAAATTATAGTTCCCGAGTAGAGTGTGGGACTCATTCCCACCCAGGCAGTGACAGTTGAGGGTTGTGCTTGTGGTGATGAAACCAGCTGGACTTTCAGAGTCCAGGGCCAGCAGAAGCAAGTTGGTTGTCCCAACTGGGCTGCTTTTTTTCCTGACCATTTTCCCCTAGGTTTTTCAGCCTCTTCCCTCAACTAGCATCTCATCTTTTCAGTACATCCCTATCATGTTTAACTTAACTAGAGTAAGTTTTGTTGTTTGCAACCCAGAACATAGGTAATTATAACAAGTATTGCTATTCTGGATTCATAAACGAAGAATCTGAGCTTTAATAAGGTTAAGTAACTTTCTTGAATTGTAGTAATGTAGAAAAGCCAAGTCTAGAACTCATGACTTCTAGTTAAGGAATGTTCCTTTCACAGCAGTTTTCCCAGTTTCCTTCAGTGGCCTCTACAGATAGTGAGGCATGCTTCCTCTTCTATGCTTCTTTGATTGCAGTGCTTAATCCTATTTCCTGTTATAATGCTTATCACCTTGCTATCAAAGTGCCTGTCCTCCATACCAGGCCTTTGAGCAAATAGAAGATAAGGATTGTATTATAGTCATCACTTTCTCTCAAACATACTGGAGTGCCTGGGTGCACAGTCAGTCCTAAATATAGATTTTAATGAATAAGTGAGCAAATGAGTGCAAACATTATTCAGTTAATTAAAGCACCAATATGGGTTTGAAGTTGATGCTAAAAGAATAACACTGATTTTAAAAAACACCGCTGTGTTCTTTACTAATCAAAATTTTACACTATTTTAAATAAAATAATTTCTTGAATATATAAAGATGTTCACTTAGTAAGAGGAAGTATGAATCATTAATTAAAATATTAAGATTATCTTAATTAGCAATAACATTGATCATTTAAAAGAAGCATTATGTGCCTGACTCTTATTAGAGAGAGAAATAAAACTTAGTCTCTTTCTTTAAGACGTTTCTTAGACTGATGAGAGAAACAAATGATTTTATAGCTCAGACCATGGAGCTGTGGGAAAAAGAGCTGTGGTAACCTGAAGAATGATGAGAGCAGCAGGCCCACTGTCAGCAGCCATGGGAACCACTAAGCTGGCATGGAGATACAGCCCTGAGCAGGATGCTGTACACATGAAGGACAACAGCCAGAGCCCTCTGAAAGCTCGAGAAAAGCACAATGTGCTTTGCATTTCCAGAATATTGCAAGATTTACTAAAAAGTAAAAGTTACCTGTACCCTTATTCAGACATAATTATTTTTAAAAAGGTTATAATCAAGGCTATTATCAAAAATCTTTGAATAATTTTGAGATCACTGGTACCATATGAGGCTAACACATAAGACTATATTTTGGTTTGGCACAAAGATGAGAATGAAAATAGAACTATATCTTTATTTAAACACTAAAGCCTAATACAATAGAAACAACAAATGAAGATATAAAAGGTACAAAACCGTGTGGGGTTGGGGTATGTGTGTGTGTGTGTGTGTGTGTGTGTGTGTATGTGTGTGTGTATACAAAATAGGATCCACATTTGTTAATATAATCTCCATTCTTTACAAATTATGCACATAGTTGGAGAAATATTTAACTCTAATGTTTTGGTATCATTTTCAGACAATTACTACGGTACCCCGAAGCCTCCAGCAGAACCAGCACCATTATTATTAAATGTAACAGACCAGATACTTCCGGGAGCCACTCCAAGTGCTGAAGGAAAACGGAAGAGAAATAAATCAGTGAGCAACATGGAGAAAGCAAGTATAGAGCCTCCTGAGGAGGAAGAGGAAGAGAGGCCTGTGGTCAATGGAAATGGAGTAGTAGTAACACCAGGTTAGTCATTTATTTCTTTATAGGTTTGTCAGCTCTTTTGGATGTAACTAAATATATCTTATATCTCTGTTCAAATGCATATATATGTTTTTCATACATATGTATTTTCACATATATGTTCAGATGTGTGTATATTATCTTCAGAGAGAGATTATGATATCAAACGGAAAGGACATCCTTCTTGTATCCAACTTATTAGTTTTAATTTTAACACATCAAGCGATTCATTCAATTTCCTCAAGTTTTGGTTGCACTTATACAGTATCAATGGCAATATAGTGAATGGTTTAAAACTCTTAGAAGGTGTTACAAATCATGAATATGATTGTGTAAACTTTTGAGGTCTTTGCTAATTAATTTTAGATAAAATCTATCTTTAGAAATCTTACTATACTCGAAGTTCAATGAATAGAGGTTGTGTCATGTGATTTAGTTAACAATTTCAATGAATACAGTCCTCAAAATGACCACAGACATAGAATGACCACGATTTCTCTCCCCACTCTTAACAACCAATATGGCAATGTGGAGAAAGCATTTTTATACATTGACATTTTGAAGTCACCTACCCTTGAACAAGGAAAAGACTTGTTATCTCTTTAACTTATGATCTATTATATTACATACATAAAGAATACTAGACAGATATAAAGTATGTTTGTTCCAGGCATGGATTTGCTGTTTTCTTATGTTTATTACTAAGAGTGTAAACATTTTTATTTATAAAGTATATTTTTAATAATATTATTTATAATTAAATGTTACCAAAACAAAACTACCATCCTCAGAGTTGGGTGAATGTATATGAGAGGGACCTCTCAGCCTGAGGATGGTGTTCTCTTAGCCTCTGAGAGTAAATTTCCAAAGTTTCATTTTAGTTATTTATTTTTTAATAATGGCTTTTTAGTGGGCATTGAAACTCTAATGGCTGAGCTAAAGTTCTCGAAAAAATGTTAACACATTCACCTTGCATACATATTATTTTTAAGATATTTTCTACAACTACTCTTATGTTTGTATTGTTTATCATTGTACTGCTTCTATAGTGACATAGTACTTGAATTATTATACTCAATTATTTTTATCAAAGAAAAGTTTCATAAACTTATTTTTTAACTTCCTTGTTCATAGTACCTAAAACTGTTCTTCATTGAACATAAGGAAATCAAAATCTAATCTGTGCCAGTCAAGGTATAAAATCTTAAAAAGTGGTTTTCATCTTGGTTACTCAGAGAAGGATAGCCTCCTTCATTAATATACTGAGTAAAAACTTATTCTTTGACCTTGGCAATCATTGATTTCTGGAGACAAATGCTAAAAAATCACTATAGGTAACTTGTTTAATATTAAATGATTTGGTGATTTTCAAGAAATTAGACACCTTTTTTTTTATTCTGAAATACTTTGTCAATATATTTACTTTCCATCATGTAATAAATTTAAATTAAGTTGATAGTACATCAGTTTCTTAGTTGATCTTTGATGTAAGAAGCAAAACAATTTAACTGAGTGGAAGCAGTAATCACAAAAGAAGCAGAAGTTGGAGGTCAAAGGGCAGTTACAGAATCTCTTACTGTTTAACGACTTATAGTTAAAAATATAAAATACATAATCTTGCTTAGGCCCAAATCATTGGTTTTTATTTCATTTCTACTATGTGTAGGGCAAATCAATAAAGCAATCTTGATCGACAAATTCTTTTTTATTATTATTAAATTTATTAAATTTATTGAGATGACATTGGTTAATAAAATTATATAGGTTTCAGGTATATGATTCAATAATACATAATCGGTATTTTGTGGGTGTGTTCACCACCCACAGTCATATCTCCTTTTGTCACCAAAAGGAGATTTGACACCCTTTATGCTATCTACTACAAATTTATTTAATTGGGAGACAGAGTAAATCTAGAAAACACCATTCTATTCATATCTTAGACATGAGGAATGGGATATTTTTATGGCTAAGAAGTCTTTAAAGACCCCAAGGAAAATAAACTGGTCTAAACTCTTCTTGACCGGCCCTAGCTGTATAACTGTCCCTGGACCTCTCAGCCTGAGGATGGTAGAGAACAACTAACTGTCTAGGACAACTCTGAGACTTCTGGGTAGTCAACAGATGCTATAAACAGTGGCCCTGTAAGCCTGGCTAGGCAAGTGGCCCTTCTTTGTCTTTTTCTTTCCGTTTTGAGAGAGAAAAGATATGGAAATTAAGCAGCTCTTCACCCAGTGTTCAAAGATGGAGGAAACAACCCACACCGAAAAAATTGGTCCATCATCCCTTATTAGAAATCTTTTGACAACACCCAGATTTGAAATGTCTTTGTATTTACGTTTATTCAGGATAAACTGTAGGATTTTCTTTGTCACCCTCTCATATACATTCACCCAACTCTTCAGCTTTTGACCATGTTTTTCCAGGATGGAGTATTTATTTGCCTCTGTCTTCTTCCTATACAATTTTACTAGACACAGGACACTTTGAACAATATTGAGAAAACTGTTGCTTAAATTTTAGTTAACATTGTCCTATATCGACTAAGAGCCTATAACAGCAATTAATATCAGACATCAGTTCAGAGTATAAATAGTGTAATCAATGAAGCACATTTGGAGAATGAAAGAAGCTTACTGAGGTAACTTTATTCCATTATAAAAAAATATTGATAATAATGGTAATAAATAATATAAAAATTAATTTTTATGGATGCTTACCATTTTATGCTAGGAACCCCCTAATCTCTTTATATGTATTAGTTCATTTAATTCTCTTAACAGTCCTATTAACTAAGTACTATTTTATAGATTAGGACACTGAAGTGTACTTCAGTTAAATAATTTGCTCAATAACTGGAATTCATATATAGTTAATCTGGATCCAGAACCCAAGCCATTAGCTCCTATGCTATCCTGAGTCTTACATCACCAAATAGAAGCAAAAATATATTTATTAGCAGTATGTAAACACATGACCACTATTTAATCTGTACATCTTTAAAAGTGGCATTATAAATTTCTATCTACCAAAGGCTTCTTATTTCTTTTATTTTCAGAAATCATGTGTGAGTGAACTTATTTCCCTCTGTAGATATGAAAAATTCCTAGTTTTTTTATAATATCTATATGTATATGGGCATCAAATCTACCAATCTTAGCTCTTTATATGCTTTACTGAAGTGAATTATTTTCTCTATGTAAATAAAGGTTTTAGAGGCATCCTCAATTTACCTCTATTACTCATTTTATTTTTATCTTTCAAACTGTAATTTGAAAGAGAAAATACAGAGAAAATACACCACGCGTGTATTTAGCCCATATCACCTAGAAAAGTCATATAATAATCTTTCAGAATCTCAGATCATAAATGTTTCTTTCTCTGACGTATATTATCTCTAGTGTCATAATCATGGTATTTACTTAACAAATGAAATGCTAAAATTTAGCTTAAGGTACTTAACAAGGTAATAGTTCATTTAGCAGCAGTTTTGAGATCTGGCCGCCTAAAATACCTGAATCCATTCTCTCTCCATCACATTTCCCTGAGCTGTTAACCATGCTAAGGACAAGAGTGACTCCTGACCTCTGTAAGGTAAATCACAATTGTGCAACTCAGTGTATTTCATCTAAATCGTATTCCATTATATTCGTCCTTCACTGGGTTCATGGCAGTGGTGTTAGATCTAATGCTTGCAGGGATGATATATCCTTACATCATCTTAGAGGATCTGTCTTTAAACTGATAGTTAAAATTCATATCTGCAGGAAACCTTCCCTTGATATTAACCTCATCTATATTTAGATGTCTTTATCTTGTAAGACTTGACACCCAGGGCTTCAAACACTGTAGATTTACCTACGGCCTTCACTTCTCTCTTAAGTTTCAGGGTCATATTTTTAACTGCTGCCCTACTGATCTGCCTGCCCTACTTAAGCATTTCTTCAGCAACTTAAATGCAACATTTTACTTAAACATTTCTCCCATAAAACAAACAAGCAAACCAAATCACAAAGTCTTTTACCTGATTTCTCTAATTCTTCTTTCACCAAGATAGCTAAGAATTATCTTTAATTCTTCTTTCCTCCAGGCTTGATATATATTATTAAGTATAAAAAAATTAACTTTCTTCTCTTCCTTCTAAATATCACTGCCCCATTCTAGATTACTACCTTATCACCTCATTTGTAGATCACAGTACCTTAATTGACCTACTTTCCTCCAGGCCCTATCTCTAGCAAATTACCTGTTATTCCTTGAGCAATTGAAAATTCTTAAAACAGCACTTGGTCATGTATCTATCCCTCTCAACACTTGGATGAGCTTCTATTTCTGCTGCTTCAAATTTTTTGGGCAGCCACTCAGCTTCTCCCACATTTGACTGCAACATTTCTGTTAGTTTTGGCTCCCGTTACTCCCCAACTCTCTTCTCTCATCTACATCCCATATGCATAAAACACCTTCATCTGGCTGATAAGGCCTTTTTCACCTATTTGAACCTTATATTCTTTTATTCAAATTCAATAAAATTCTTGATATTCCCTAGAAATTACTTGTTGACTCCCCTAATGAAAAATAGACACTGTCCACCTGAATTATTGAAGTATAATTTATATTTTTCATTCATTTGAGAGGTATTGGTTAGCCTTGTAATTGTAGATAACTTTTCATAATGTGCATTTATGACATCCCCACACATACTATAAACATTGTTAGGACAAGGACTACTTCTAGTTTTTATTTACCTACCTCAGTGATTACCATACATCTTTAAATATTTCAAGTTCTTAGTAAATCTTTATTTTGTTCAACCAAATCTCTAGAGAATGTTAAAGCTTTACTTTATCAATATGATTAGATATATTTCATGCTCATCTTACATTATATTGTGTTTTCAACATGAAGTGTTTCTAAATTTGAAAGATAGGAGATTCCTGATCTTAAATTCCTTCAAAAGTTATTTGAAAACTAAAGAAAATTATACAGAAATATATTTTTAAAAATATATTATTAGAGATGAGAATTATTCAATCTAACTGTGAAAATACCAAAAAAAACTAGATAGGTGGTTGGTTAATAGATAGCAGATTTTTTTTTTTTTAAGATTGAACTTTTCTGAATAAAAGCGAACCTTGTAAACTGGAGTAATTGGGTTAAGCTTTCTTAGATTTCTTTTATTTCATGAATTATCTGCTAAACTTTTCCGGAAAGTAATTCACTATTATATTGTAGCTTCCCCTCACCAGCTATTAGGAAGCCTAGTGCAAAGAATTAGAAATGCACATATATTTTAAAGGCAGCTAAATCTCTCTGTTAATACACACATACACACAATGCCAGGAGGAACAGGGCCCGTGAGAGCTACCTTCGCCAACAAAGGGAATACAGTATGTGTACACAGAGCCGCCTTCTCCACCCCCCAAGCCTGCAATTAGTGCAAATGAACTGTATCTCCCAGCAAGCAAACAGAGTGTCCCTTATGTGATTACCAAGTGTCCTCAGGAATGATCTCAGTTCACCATTAGGGACCCACATCCAGGTCCTGTGCTGCTTGGCACGCTGACTGTGCATGCACCATCAGTCCTGCTTCTGTGAATGAGGTCCTGTCAGTGTCAAAAGAATTATGTCCTCCATAGTGAATCTCGCTGTTTTCCTGTGAATAATAACCCACTCTGAAACAATCTCAACGCCTATCCCCTTCTTATTTTTGTGTGGGTTCACAGAGACTGTGATGTGTATATCCACTCAGATTTTTTTTTTTTTTTTTGAAGAGGAGGAGGAGGAGGAGGTGGTGGAGGCTTAATTTTATGATCTTATTCCCAAACACAGTACTGGGTTTTATCTCTCCGTTGGAGGGGCAAATTTCTGGGGCTGTTTTAAATTAGATATTCCAATTTTAAATGAGAGATGTTCTATCTTTTCTTAAGAGGATTATTTGAAAGTTAAAACTGCCCTAATTGTAAAATGCTCTGAGTATCTAGGTATGATTATAAAGGAACAAAATAATCATGGTAGAGTCTGTGGTAGCAATTGTAAGTATACCATCGGTAAGGGAGGGAATGAAATCACTACTAGTTTCAGAAATGTCACTTTAAATCAAGGCAGACTCACTTTGTGATTAAACTGAAAGTGATGCATTATTTCAACTTCTTCATGCTCCCAAAATTGATTCAGCATTTTTGGAATCTTGCACTCAACCTTTGTGGAGGGTGCTTTTCTATTTCTCTGAGGGTTTATATGATGTGTGTGTGAGAGAGATTAATACTTGAATGAGAAATGCAAAACAAGGACAGCCAAGTACCATTCAGGTTTGTGCAGCACTTACAGAAAGCCTGTGGGCTAGCTGAAGTCTATAAGTGTCTTCAGGCAGTTTTAGAGTCTAAGCTTATTTCTAATTATAATCATGCATTCTCTCTAGGTCTGATTTTCACCCTGTGCTCCATTTTCTTATCTCATATTTCTTCACACAGAAGTGATTATAATTTCATTGTGAAATCTCAACTACTTTATTGTCAGATCAAAATTGTTCTAGTTATTTCTGGCTGAGGACTGGCCTTTGTCTCTGAAGAGACAAGGTCTCTAGAGAAGGTCTGCTGTGCACTCATTCCTTCTACATGGCTCCATCGTTGGGAACAGCATTCTTATCTTTTTTCTTCCTAATTGACTTCTTGCTCTCATCAAAAAATACCTAGATTCCAATTTGGCCCTAAAGAATAGCATTTGTGTTATCGAGATCAAGATTTTAAAATGTCTTCTTCCTTTTCTTTTTCAGCTTCTTTTAAGGTCCTAAAACTTCAGAAGGTGATGTTATGTTTTAGATAGTGCTTAGTCTCTTTGTGTTTTTCAGAAAGCAAGACCTAAAACATACTGTACATGCATGTTCTACATTTCATTTCATATCTTGCTTGGGCTTTGAATATGTTCGATATTGTATCAGTTTCTCTCACCCCAAAGTTAGTTGAGGATTTAGGGAACTTATTTCTGTATGATAAATATCTTCATTAATTTATTACATTATGAAAATCATATAGCATATACAATTTCAAAGTGAGGGTGCATTTTATTGTTCTATTCCAGTCTACTTTTATTAAAATGTTAAAAATTAAATATTGGAGAAAGAAAAAAATATATTAATTAAGGCAGCTCTTCTCCCCTGTTAATGGGAAGTAATTCCCTTTACTTAACTTTCTAGTGATTCTTTCCAGTTTATGTTTTTATGTCTTGGGATTTTTTTTCTTTTCATCTTCCAGTCATAGAACTTGAATTTTCTATTTTCATCATTTCTCATGTTGTTCTTTTCATGTTCCAAACAACTTGAAACCAATTGTGGGTTTTAGATAAAAGTGAAAAATAATTTTGAGGTATTGAATATTGTTTCTTAGTAATTCACATTTCCCTGGCTACTCCCCACAATAGTTGTGATCCAATCTGGTTACAAATATCACAGATAAAAAGTAATTTCTTTACAGGATTGAGAATTTTTGCTTTCTCAATTAATATATCATCTCAAAAATCATTACCCTAACTTTGCCTAATTTTAATATTATTCTAGACTTGTGTTTCTCTTGTGGCCTCAAATAATAAAAGGAAATATTTATTAACATCTCAGAAAAAATTATATATATACAAATATACACATTGCATAAAAATTGTATGAAATTGTATAAGTGCATACGTTTAATTGCCACCATGTTTAAGGCCTACCCATCATAAATCTCATAACATATGAAAAAAAATTGTAACACATTATGTTTTAGAACTTAGAAGTACTTTAAGGAACTAAGGAGTCAGAAAACACCAATTAAAAGTCAGTAATCAATGAGCATAGAAAAATCTCTAAAGGAACAGAAAATATAATCATCTTTGCCAACTGGGAGTAGCACTGGAAGTAGGAGCAGGAGGGGAGCCTACTTTGCACTTGTTTCCTCTGTACTTTTGAATTTTGTCCATTTGCATGTTTTACTACATCAAAAGAATTATTTTTTTAAATAGTGAGGGAAAGTTCACTGACCATTCAAGGTGCAAACATTTTAGCACCCATATTATAATTCATCTTCTCATTTTAGAAGTTTTAGGAAAAGTGAGAAAGTTGATAAGAGCACACTTTGAGCAATAAGCTACAATCTTGACATCTTTTAATTAACCAGCTACATAGAATGCAGGTGGCTACTACATGAATTCTTCCTTTCTGAAGACAGAATGTCCTCTACTTTTTACTATAGGATATCATCAATAGTATGACCATAATCAAAAGTCAATTACAATGATATTTTTCTCTTGTCCAAGAATCAACCTTGAAATGTTCATTTATAAGAGCCTGTGGTTCGAATTTTAACTAAGAATTTCAGCAATGAAGTGAACAACATGCTCTGACAGCCTGGCCACCCCTCCACCTCCACAATATCGTAAGACCCCGGATCAATATAACAAATATACTTTTGATGAGTTTGCTGAGTTTACAAGAAAGCAAGAAAAATCTTCAAGCCCCACCACTTCCACCACCACAGTCGCTGCTGTGAATGAGCAGAAACCAGAGTATGGAGCAATTTGTTGTAAGCAGATTTGAAAGAAAAGGTTGCCCTGTAGATATATAAGGAGACTAAGCCTTGGGCTAGTATAAATTTGGAGAGATACATCTCTGATTCTGCTGTAAATTAGCACCCTCACAGGTGCCAAGTTCATAGGTGATGCCAAGTTTATTGCTCTTGGTGCCCAACAAAATCAAATGCAAAACTCTATAGGAAATAATACAGAACTTGAAAAAAATATGTGGTTTCTGAGGATTATTTTTTCTCCTTTAAAGCACTTAACTCCACAGCATGCCTCAACCAAGGAAAACTCAATATATGTAAATGCCTTTTAAAGAGAGAATGTTAGTTTTTTTTAGCAATTGTATTAATTTATGAAAACACCTAATATCTTAAAAATCATATAAAATTGACCACACTTCACTCTGTAGAGAAAAATTATTAAGGTTGTTTGACTGACTTAACTATGCAATTTATTTAGTGTTTTATGTAGTTGAACTCACTGATAATAATACATAACATTTACTGAACACCTACTATGTTCTAGTAGTTTACTAGCCTAAGCAGTTTATATATATGTCATATGTAATCTTTATAAGTAGGTAACGTTAAGATCCCTATCATATAGTTAAGGAAACTGAGGCACACACAGAGTGATTAAATAACTGGCTCAATGTTGTACTATAAAAGATAGATTCAAACCTAGACAGTCTGACACCAGTCTTAGCAATTGTGCTCTGCTTCTTGTGTATCATGTTTACTGATATCCAAGCATTTCTTAACAAAAAGAAAAAAATTGTTTTTAATCTCAAGTTATCCCTTTAAATGTTCTCTAGCCATGTTTATTTCCAAAGAAATAATATGAAGACTGGAGAAAAAAATTACTTGATGTATTAAAATTTGTCATAGTCATTAGAAATATAAATCACAGAGCTCTCTCACAGACTAAAACAATTTTTAAAAATTCAAATGTTATAACTGCTCAAAGAAACAAAATCAACAATTTCTTATCTAGCTTAAAACTATTATTCTCCCTCATTTCAAAAGATGGTAATTACAGAAAGCTGAATATCAACTACACACTTAGATTATGTCAAATGAAAATATGGATAAGGCATAAAATAGGTATTCTTCTTCTTGAAATGTCTTTATTTTGGTTTCTGATTATGCTTTAACATGGTAGGGACATTTAAAACCATTGTATTCCGATATAGCCTTAGTCTTGCATATGAAAGACAATATGTTAGCTACTTCTAGGGCAATAAACATGTAAAAAGATGAAATAGGTATTATATATCATTATAATATCAAAATTTTAAGACCAGAGCTATTGAATTTATGTGAACTGGACTAATGCGAAACTACATACATATATTTAACTTTCTTCCAATTAAATGGCTTTCAGTCCCTGTGCTCTGTACATACTTTTGAGCTGTTCTGATTTTCTTATGGGAAGAAGGAAATCATTTGCTAAATCCAATAAACACACTACGTTAGGAAAGATGAAAGAAATTATGTTTCCTAATTCTTCACAACAGTAAAAGTATATGTAAAATACAATTTTTATAGCTCATTGTTTATAAGACTGTATATTATCAATATCTGTTTCCTGTCTCAAAGTTTCTATAAAATTTCTGGGAAATTCAGCAGTCCTGATCAAAGGGTAAAACTTTTTCATCATCACCATTCTTAAAAAAGAGATTCCTTCTTTACCGAAATATTCTTTGTTTCTGTTATTATTGGTTTACAAGGAATCTAAGCAACCTAGAATGCAAAATGCAATGCTCAAAAGATGCCAGCATTTGATAAAGTCTGTTTACTTCAGCAACAAGCAATTTAGAGAAAAATTACATGTACACATCCAGGAATTTTCATGTTTAGATTTAACAATAAAACCATGGTGAGAAATGTCTCTTAGAAGTCAAAAATGACAATTCTACATGATCACTTCCTAATCAAGAAATAGCTTCATACCACTATAGAAGCGAAACATATGCATGGATTATTTGACTTCTTCTTAGTCGAAATTTAAATAGCCTTGGGCTTTCAAACCACAGATCTGACATATATGAGATTTGTGTGAGGGCAAATTTGCATACGTATATTTCTAAGCTGAACTTCATGGGAGGAGGGGAGTGATAGCAAGAATGGCTACACATGCACTTTTGGTTGGCATGTAAAATTGGTTCTTTTCCATCCATTATTTCAAAAGTCTGTTCTTGTGGTACATTCTGATGATGGAATATTATCAATGCTAAAAAGAAATGAGCTATAAAGCCATTAAAAGACATTAAGTAAATGTAAATGCTTATTACTAAGTGAAAGAAGCCAATCTGAAAAGGCTCTATAGTACATGACATTCTGGAAGAAGCAAAAGTATGGAGAAAGTAAAAACATCAGTTATTGCCAGGAGTTAGAGGGAGAGACAGAAGAATAGGAAGAGCACAGAGCATTTTTAGGGCAGTGAAACTACTCTCTATATTATATTGGTGGATATATGTCCTTATGCATCTGTTCAAACCCATAAAATGCACATCACCAATAGTGAAGCCCAATGTAAAGCCTATGGTCTAATTAGTACATCACTAATGTAAAGCCTATGGATGTACATTAGGCGTTGAGTATTAATGATGTGTCAATGTGGGTTCATCAGTTGTAACAAATTTACTACTCTGGTGAGGGATATTAGTAATGGGGGAGGCTATGCATGTGGGGCAGGGAGCATATGGGAAATCTCTGTCCCTTTCTCTTAATTTTGCTGGGAACTTAAAATTGCTCTAAAACACAAAGTATATTTTTTAAAAGTCTGTTCTGTTCTCAATGGGTACTTTCTCAATTACTTATATAAACCCAACATATCTGATTTTAAATAAAGTTAAGCTACATCCAGAAGAAAGACATATTATCTGAAATATGGTAAGGTTAGCTTCTATTTTCCTTACTAAGCAGGAAAACAATTAGGATGTAGCATGACACAATAATTTATAGTCCCAGACATGGTAGATATTTGTTCAGTGGGTTGTAAGATGAACTCTCCTAATATTCTATGTAATAAGTTACATTGTGTCTGCCCCAGAATTCATGTGTAGAAGTCCGAACCACCAGTATCTCAGAATGTGACCTTACTTGGAAATAGGATCACCATAGATATAATTAGTTAAGATGAGGTCATTGGAATAGGGTGGGCCCCTGATCCAGTATGCCTGGTACCCCTATATAAAAGGGAAATTGGCACTCAGACAGGTACACAGGAAGAATACCATATAAAGATTGGAGTTATGCTGTCACAGATCAAGGATCTATCAGAAAGTACCAGAGAGGCCTGGAACAGATCCTTCTCCAGCACCTCCAGAGGTAACATGACTCTGCTCTAGGATTTCTAATCTCCAGAACTGTGAGACAATAAATTTCTATTGTTTAAGCCATTCCGTTTGTGATATTTTGTTATAACAGCCATACCAAACAGGTACATACCGTTTGAACCACATTCTCCTTGACTGTCCACTACCTAGCCTACTGCCTGGTACTTAGTAGAGTCCTAATAAAGCTTCAATTAATTAATCAAGTAATTAATGTTTTCCTAGTGACATAGGAAATATAATGACAGTTTCTTCACTCGCTGACTATTAAATATTAGAGTTTCTCATACAGCTGCCTTAGGTGTTCTTTTCTTCTTTAGGGCTTGTCTTAATTTTTTCCCTGACT
Organism: Pteropus alecto; assembly: GCF_000325575.1. Taxonomy (NCBI): domain Eukaryota; kingdom Metazoa; phylum Chordata; class Mammalia; order Chiroptera; family Pteropodidae; genus Pteropus; species Pteropus alecto. Next base: position 10,607,995 of record NW_006494610.1, read on the forward strand.
TTATTGAAATGTAATAGACAATTAGTTGCTCCTATTTACATTATACAATTCAATAAGTTTTTTTTTCTATTAAAGTTGGCATGCAATAATATATTAGTTTCAGTCGTACAGCATAGTGATTAGAGACATATATAACTCACAAAGTGATCACTCCATTAAATCTAGTACCCCTCCTCCCCCTTACATATTTATTACATTATTAACTATTTTCCTTATGCTACACTTTATATCTCCATGTCTATTTTGTAACTATTCATTTGTACTTCTTAATCCCTTTGCCCTTTTTTGCCGATTCCCCCAACATCCCTCCCACATAGTAGCCCTCCAAATATTCTCTGTATCTATGAGTTTATTTCCATTTTTGTTGCTGTTTTGTTTGTTTTGTTCTTTAGATTCCACATGTACATGAAATCATGCAATATTTGTCTTTCTCTATCTGACTTATTTCATTCAGTGCAATAACCTCTAGGTCCATCAAGGCAATATCTTTTTCCATCCCCTTTTTTGTCTGTGTGTCTTTTAATCTGAAGTGAGTCTCTTGTAGGCAGCATATGTAAGGGTCTTGTTTTCTTATCCATTTAGCCACTCTGTCTGATTGGAGCACTTAATTCTTTTCCAACTGAGGTACTTGTTGATAGGAATGTAGTTATTACCATTCTTTATTCCTGTTATTGATACATGCTTTTTCTTCTTCTTAAAGAAGCCCCTCTAACATTTCCTGTAATACTGGCTTGGTGGTGATAAATTCCTTTAGCTTATTTTTGTCTGGGAAGCTCTTTATCTGTCCTTTGACACTAAATGATAGCTTTGCTGGATGAAGTATTCTTGGTTGTAGATCCTAGATTTTCATCACATTGAATATCTTGTGCCAAGCCCTTCTGCCCTGCATAATTTCTTTTGAGAAATCAGCTGCCAGTCTTATTGGGTGCTCCCTAGTGACATAGGATTGGGTGCTTTTCTCTTGCTACTTTTAAGATTCTTTGTATTTAACATTTGGCATTTTAATTATGGTGTGTCTTGTGGACCTGGGTATTCCCTCTTTGAGTTCCTCTTTTTTGGGACTCTCTGAGCTCCTCAGGTTGTATATCTATTTCCTTAACAAGGTTAGGGAAGTTTTCAATCATTATTTCTTTAAATACCTCTTCAACTTCATGTTTTCATTCAGGCACCCCTATGACATATATTTATACTTAACTGTGTTCCACGGGATCCTTAAATTATTATTATAGTCTTGGCTTCATTTTACTTGCAATTCTGATCAAATGTCCTTGGCTTCCCCATTCTTTGAATTGGTGGTTCAATCCTCTTCTTTATCCACTCTGTTGATTCCCTCTAATATACTCTTCATCTCAGATAATGTGTTCTTCGTTTCTGACTGGTTCCCTTTTATAACTTCCATTTCCACTTTTATGTTTTTTATCTTTGTTAAAGTTCTCACTGAATTCATCTAAGTTCACTGAGCATCTTTATAACCAGTGTTTTGAACTCTGCATCTGTTAGATTGCTTGACTCCAGTATTCCTGGATCTCTGTTCTTTCATATGGTTTCTACTTCTTTGTCTTCTCATTTTGGCTGCCTTTCTGTGTCTGTTTCTAAGTCTCCCAGTCTTATTAATGAGGCTTTGTGTAGTAGGTGTCCAGTGGCACAGTCCTGAGAGGGGTTCAGCCGCAGGTCAAGTTTAGCCCCAGCCTATGCCCCTCCAAGGCCACCTGTTAAGATTCAGCAAGCAATCCACAGATGCTATGCTTACAGTTGCCTCAAGAGGCCATGCCAGAAACTAAGGCCAGCTGCCAGCAGTGTGAGTCTGGATGTTGTTCAGCAAAGAGCGCCATACTCAGTGAGGACATACCAGATGTAGCTTGGGTGGGGCTGTGAGTTAGGGAAGGCAGAGTTTCAGGGAATTCTTTGGGCTGAGCGACCTCTGTTATCCAGTTTGATGACGTCTCAGCAATGGTGGAGCTGTGTTGCACACTGGGGAGAGGGCTCAGGAGAGGAACAATGAATACCACCAGCACTTCTTCCTAGTAGCCTTGCCTCTGGCCCTCCAACAACTCAGTGTCTCCCTGTAAGTCCCTGGTGCCCTCTGTACAGCTGACTCTGTGCTGGTGCTCAGAGTGAGCAAGTTCATTTGAGGACATGGCCTGTTTAAGAGGCATCTGCAGCTGCCAGTAGCCTCTGTCCCACTCAGCCACTGGGTACCGGACAGCCTCGCATCCTCTCCCCCTCTCACCTTCTGCAGTTGTAGGTTGATTATTTCTCTCTCTAGTTGTAGTGTTTCTGTTCATCTAGATCCCAGGCAACTTTGCTTGCTGTTTGCTCTGTGTTTCCATCTCAACTTTGATTTGGTCACAAGAGAGATGAACAAAGCCTCTATCATCTACGCAATTTGGGATGCTTTGCCTTAGGTATTCTTATTTCTATGTGCTACATTGTCTCCCTAGAAAATGGTGTGAAAAAGTCTTCAGTGTCATTGAGCATCATTTAATAAATCATTTATGATAGTGTTCTATATATTTACCCAGATTTGGGGGAGGCACTTTTTCCCCACCTCCCATGTTGTCTTGCATTTCAAAGAGGGTACTTAATTTGCACTCCACTGGCCCCTCAACTTGCTTTGCCCGGAAGAGATGGAGTGCCTTATCTGAGTGATACAGTTTGGAAGGATAATCTGGGCCTGCTTGGCTTAACTCCTCTTTTTCTTTTAATTCTCTATGTTGCTCTTCTGGGAATAGGTTCTGTCCCTACATGGGAAGCTTGCCTTGCTTATAGGCTGGCTATGGGCACACTGGCCTAATTCTGGGTTTCACCAGAAGCACTTGATTCTCAGCGTAAACTACATCCCTAAATTAACCTTTATGAATACTAATGTGGGAATGTTATGGTTCTCTATTTGCCTTACTCACTTTTTAAATCTTATTTTGTTATGATAACGAAGGCAGGTGCTACTTATTACTTCCCTCTCAACCCAATTCACCGTAGCCTGATCAAAAGTTCTTCCTCATTAAGCTCTTGTCAAGTATGTTGCACATTGTAGGTATTAAATTCATGCTTGCTAATGTGATGATTGATCAATTAAATTAGAATAAAGGAATGAATGATAAACAAATGAGTTAGATAAACTGGGAGAACTTGGCTCAGTAAACTCTGGCACATTAATAAATATAATTAATTATAGACATCTCTAAAGACTTGACTTTTTTTCAAGAGCTGTTTTACATGTCCCTTGAAAACAATAGTATTGATAGTCGTAGAAAAAAGTTTATTTGTTCATATCTGAGCCTCTTGAATGAATTCTCCATCAGTATATTCTATATTTTCTTTTCATTCATTCTTTAATCCATTCCAACCTGGCTTCCCCACCCACCACTCCACTATAACTACATAACTGGTAGTTATTGTCACCGGTGACCTCCATGTCATTAATTTCAATAAATTTTATGTCCTTATCTTGCTGAACTGTCTAGAAGCTTTGGCCACAGTGAAGTGTTTCCCCTCTATTGCCCTTTGTTTGACCTTTAAGGCATGAAGATCGACTGGTTTTCCTACTACTTCCCCGGCTGCTCTTTCCTAACTATTCTCTCACGGACTGCTAAATTCTGGAGTTCCTCAGACGTTGCTCGATGGATTCTTATTTCCACTTGCTCCACTGTCTCTCTGGCCAATTTTATCCCCTCCTATGGCTTAAATTATAATACATCTCTCTGTTTGCTGTTGTATTGCAAGTTGATTCTCTTTAGCCAAGAATTCTCTGACATGACATTTTTGTTATAAATTTGGCATCATAGACCTCTATCTCAGTGTGCCCAAAACTATACCCAGAGTCTCCCCACTCCCACAGAGTCCTGCTTCTCCTCCCATGTTTCTTATCTCAGTAAATAGCTTTGCCGTTGCTGAGTTTACCATGACTTCATATTTTTCCTTATTTGTCCAGTTTTTTTGAAAATCATATGAAATCTACACTCTAAATATTTTTTCAGTCCACTTATTTTCATGTTCATGACACCATCATCTCTTGTCTGGAACAAAAAATAACTCCCCACTGGTATGTAAATATCTGCTTTTGCCACTCTCAATACCTTCTCATTGCTCTCAGGATACAGTCCCAGATTCTGAGCATGCTTTTTAAGGCCTTGCCTAAGCCGGTCCTTGTTTGTCTGTTCCTTTCTCTCTCACCTTCCTCTTAAAGATGTCTCTTGACTCCTTTTTCAAGTTTCAAAGTTGACAACACATTAGGAAAAAAAAGCTTTCCTTTATTCTTTAAATGACATTATGTAAATGCATAATGCAAAGATGTTTAAAATCTCATCTTTCCCTTTGGTAGCATTCATCACAATTAAAGTTGTTTAAAAACTACACATCTTGATATATTTTGAGTTCCATGAGAGCAGGGATTGTGCCTCTCTTGCTGACTCTTTTGTCCTCAGTGCCTGACATCAATTGAGTGCTTAACAAATATTGATTAAGCGAATATTGAATAATTGAATACGTTCAGAGCATGATCTTGCCTTTTAACTTTTCAAATGCAACATATTTGGAAATACCTGAGAACAGTGTCTTTCATGTATTGGTAATTACATGTTGTAATAAGGAACATCAAAGATAAGTTAAGGAAAGCAATTATATCTTCTCTTGCTGTTTCTTTCCTACACAGTCTGCAAAGGTCAAATCTGTAGGAGGAATCAGCTGGGAGACTACGTCACTATTTAAAAAGTCTTCATTTTAAGGGCAGAACAAAGAAAGATTATAAAATGTTTGGGGGCAGAACAAAGAAAGATTATAAAATGTTCCTGTTTCATAGAGATACTTTTATATCGCTTTCTGTGATTGGTGCATATGGGGGAAAAATTGATTCAATAAGATGACATTTTACTTTACCTTTTTAAAATTATCTTTATTAATTTTTGAAGTTATAAAAATAATAGCCAATGAATGCAAAGATAGGTAAAGAAAACTTCTGCCACCATCCAAATTTATTCTCTTTAGGTAATCAAAGTTGACGATCTGTTGTAGATTCCTCCATCCTGTTTTTATGCTCATATAATTATATACAAAATTATATGCATATATTTAGCTATTAAAAAAGTAGAATTAACAATATATGTTACTCTGAAATTTGGATTACTCTTTGAATAGTAGTAATTAGCACCCACTACCAAGTTGATAGATACAGATCTAATTCACTGTTTTTACACTATGTAGTTTTCCATGGTAGTAATAACTACAGCTTATTCTCATTGATAGGTATTCATATCATTTTCAGTCTTTGCTATTACAAACCATGCTGCAATAAATATTATTGTATAGGTATCCTCACACACCACCACTTTTATTTCTAAAGGATATATTCTCAAAGTGAGATTATGAAGTCAAAGTATATGTATATTTGTATATGTATATTTTTGAATGTTAATAGCTATTGATTATATTTCCAAATAATTGTAACATTTTATATTTCCAACTTGGCTGGTCTTTCCTCACATTGACATTATATGTCAGTTTCTAGTGCTCCCCTTCCAGTTTCTGGGTTAAGCTGTCTCCACAACACCTGCTATGAGGAAATCATAATGACCTTCACTGCAGGCTAGTTGGTTCTCTGCTCTTAGCTACTTTCCTGGTTTCCCACTGGAACATACTTGGACTTCTAGATGATGTCTGTGAAACAAGGAAGTCTTGGGCATATTTGCCAAATGTTTTCACTCCATCTTTTCTCATCTGACTCCCTCAGTGCAGATTTGAAGTCACTCTCCAGGAAACATTTCTCCTGAAATTCTAAATGTAAGATATTCACTGGCCCCTTAGCTTTGGGCTCCCTTGACCTCATTCGTGGTTTTCCTCTTCTTCCAACCACCATGGCACGCCAGACAAATACCTAAAGATAGTGCTGCCGAATCCCTGAATACACAGGTGGCGTCTTAAATCTAAACATTTCTTCTTTGAATTTAACTTCCAGCCACCATCTTACCTTGTGGGAAATTACATCTTTCTTCTCACTTACCCCAAGAATGTTTCTTTTTCTAGACGGTAGCTGCTCTGCTCTTCCCTGACATATAAGACTCGTGGTCTGTCCTTAATTGTAGAAAAGCTAAATGGGAAGGGAAAAAAACTTGACTAGCTCAGAGAGAATATACGGTGGGGATATTTCAACCATATCCCCATTATACAATGAAGTTTACACCTTGACAAAAATACTTGCCCAATAATCCCATCCTCTAAATAAATAGCATTTAAAATTACATTGTTTACCCACTGTCTGATGTTCTTTCTTAAGAATATCCTCATTTCTCTACTTTTTTTCACCCTCTAGACCCTGAACTTTTCCAAGATACAGTTTAAAACCCATGTTGGTAGTAGGTTATTCATATATTTTCCTTCTTTTTCAAGAATCTATCTTTAACACATACTATAAATTTCCAGAAATATGACCATCCTCCATTTACATTTAACTCTATTTTGCAGGATTTATTTCTTCTTAATTTATATTTTCTTCCTTTCTCTCCCTATTTTGAGATCTCTGCTCTAATTCAGTCATTATGATATGGTTATAACTCCTCAAATGTCCTCAGGTAGGATGCATGAGTAGTATACAATCAGAACTTCTGCATGTTTAAAGTTACTTTCTTTTGTATGGATAGATGAATAATATTTTGGCAAAGTTAAGTTCTTAGGTTGCTGTATTTTTTCTAGTGTTACTGTAGATGTTACTTTACTGTCTTTGAGCATAATCTATCACAGATGAAAGATCTGATGCTCTTCTGTTCCTCTTTTCATTGTAAGAAATCACGTTTCTTTAGTGTAGAAGCTGTTAAAGTTGCTTTTTTTTAACATTAGAGTTTGGAAATTTCACCCAGGTGTGTTTAGAGGCCTATGTGTTTCATTAATCTGGCCTCAGATTGAATGAGCTATTCTAATATGCAATCCAAAGAGTTTCTTCATTTTAGGCAAATTTTATTCTATTTTTAAAGTGATATTATTTCTTCCTCCTGTGTTCCTCTTCCTTATTCTGGAGTACTAGATACAGATTGAGACAGTTGGGTCTGTCCTCTAAGACTGCTATCATTTCTTTTAAAGTATGTATGTCTTTTGGTTTTTGCTCTGTTAAGTTTGTTTTCTATTGCTGCTGAAATAAATTACCACAAACTTGATGGCTTAAAACAATGTTAATTTATCATCTTACAGTTCTGTAGTTTAGAAGTCTGATATGGATCTCACTGGACAAAAATCAAAGTGTCAGCAGAACTTTGTTCCTTTTTTGGAGGCTCTAGGGGAAAGTTCATTCCCTGTTTTGCCAGCTTCTAGAGGGCCCACATTTCTTGGATTGTAGTTGGTCCCCTTATTATATGTCCAAAGTTTGTAACAATGCATCTCTTTGGCCATTCTTTAGTAGTCACATCTCCTTCTCACCCTTCTCTTCTGCCTTCCTCTTACACTTAAAAGAACCCTTAAAATTACATTGAGCCTTCCTAAATAATCAAAGATAAGCTCCTAATCTCAAATTAAATTCTTAATTTAATCAGAACTGCAAATCCTCTTTTTCTATGTAAGGTAACATTCACGTGGTCCAGGGAGTAGGATATGGTATTCTCAGGGAATCATTATTCTGCCTACAACACCTGTGTTGTGAAATGGTCCCCCAATTCAGTAATTAGCAATAATTAGTTGAAGGGTAGACAAAAATGATGGATGAAAAGGGAACTCATATAGGCCTAATGATAATTTTCAGAGCTATTTTCCATTGTGGTTTTTTCTTAGCCTTCACAGAGCTTATTCCCTGGTGCTGCATACTCCACACTCATTCAGTAGTTACTGTGGCTAGAGTGACTAACCACATGCTCTTTTCCTTTCATAGAATCTAGTGAACATGAAGACAAGAGTGCAGGTGCCTCAGGGGAGACGCCCTCCCAGCCTTATCCTGCACCAGTGTACAGTCAGCCTGAGGAGCTGAAGGAGCAGATGGATGATACAAAACCAACTAAACTGGAAGAGAGTGAGGAATCAGACCCATTGCCTGATAACTGGGAAATGGCCTATACAGAGAAGGGTGAAGTCTACTTCATTGAGTGAGTTTCACACATTTTTTGAACATTGCCATAAAGATTATAGCAGTATATAAATGATGTAGCAAATGGAAATGGAGACAAAATAAAATAATAAATTTTATTGTTTCTAGTATTAGCTTCTTTCTTTGTTAGAGAATAATGGGATAGTGTGTTAATACACTTAAAGATCCTAAATTACAGTTATAAATAAAAGAATAAATTTAAAAATTTTACTGTGAAATTTGTTATAATCATGAGTATAAAGGCAAATCTCCATGTGATGTTATTATTGAATTAGGAAATAGTACATTTCATTGGGAAATGCTTACTCTCCTCTTCCAGGATGTCCATATAGTCCAAATGAGATCTCACATTTTAAATCAGATTGCTGTAAATATTCATCATCATGTTTAGTGATTTAATAAGATATAGCTATTTAGACCAAATTCCTTGCTGGTCAGAAAACATTTTAAGCATTTGACCCTTAGATCAGGTGTCAATAAAATAATTAGTTTTTATGTAATTCATCATACTTATTTTTATTAGATTCCATTGTATTTCTTGCTAATCATTTTTATGACTTGCCAAGGGAACTAAAATGCTAATCCTGAACTCCCTGGTGATACTTACTCAACCTAATCTTTTCTTTTTGGGGGGACTTTTTTTCCAAACTAAATTTTTTATATACTTCATCGATACTGTCTAGCTTTTCTTTATCTTTTAGAAGTAGAATAACTTGAAAAATGAACTCCTAAGTCGAAGATCTTAGCACAAAATTAAATTGATGTGCTTTAGATAATCAAAATGTTCATTAGAAAGAATAAAAACTAAAAATATATAAATGAACAACAACCTTTATTCCCTCAAAATTGTATAAGCCTCAAAAAAAGAAAAAATCGAAATAAGTTTTCAGTGCTGACGGTGGATAAACTCTGATTATACAAGAAAAATGTTAAAAATGGGTTCCTTTTCCAAACCTGTAGTGATTTGTGACTTAGATCTCCATAGGCAGAACTCAGTTGTGAAACTGAAATGTTACCACATGCCAATATTTAATTCTCACGTGAAGGTGGAGACTTTGATACGTGTGGCCAAGGTAATTACTTGGCACTCTGTTTGACTCCAATATGGATGAGAAAAGCCATGTTTTGTGGGGGAAAAGTCTCAAAGGAAAGAAAAGATTAAGTTGAATAAGTTCACTGTGTGACAAATCTCGAAGTTTAAAAAAGAATAAGAATCTCTTAGAATATTTCTTAGTGCTGTAATCAATAACCCGAAGACATCTTTTATCAATTAGTTGGAAAAGAGAAAGTCATATAGAATTTTTTAGGTGCCCGAAAGTATTTATATCTAAAGACATAATTTTTTTTATAAATATAAACCCTAGATGTGAGGCCACACATTTATGTTCAGAACAATTGATGTTCAGAAAGAACAAGGAGACTAATGACATATATATGTTTTTATTAAATAATACAAGGAGAATAAGGCTTTGTGGAAATAATGAAAGAAAGCCAGCATGACAGTTGATTAAATAACGGTTTCTTTACAATGTTTCCAATAATGCAGTTATAAAAACTATCTTTCTTTATGATTATAAAATAACCTTTTTTGTTTTAATAGTGCCAGGTTTGAGGATTGTAAAGAAATTGACTTGGAAGACAGAAATTGTGCTAATGATGTATAGTAAATGATAAATCTTTGTCCAGATTTGGGAGAATCTACCAAAATTATTATATTAATATGCTAGTCAGTCATCCAGTGTCAGAATTCAAAGGTTCAAAAGGTTTTGCGACTGCTCTCAAATTTATTGTGAAGTTGGAGAAGAGAGACAAATAGTTATAAAGTATTAGTAAACAATTTCTGAATTTTGTGATACTATTCAGAGACAGATATGCACAGACTTAAGTAGTGAAAGGAGACATCACAAGAAAGGTGAATAACATAGACTTGAAAAGTTGGTGATATGTAGATAGAGCAACTGCCATTATAAAACCCAGTCCTTGGGAGTATTACAGATAGTGAGACCTGACCCTACTAGGGAAGTGGGTGTTAGTTAAGAATCCTGTGAAATGATTTCTTAGTTTTCATTTTGCTAGATCATTGGTGCTTTTGAAAGACAAGCAGAGAGTTTTGTTTGTTTACTCATCTTCTTCCTGTTTCTGTGGAGGAAGATGAATGAATAGTATTAGGAGCAGAGATAGGTTGACTTGGAAAATTAAGACAAAAAGGAGGAGACAATTTCATTCTAGGTGAGAAAGCTGATGCTGAGGTAGACTCATCTAGAGAAGAATGCAGAAGCCTGGAGTAAGGGCTGAATGAAGTGAGTGCGATGAAAAGGTGATTAATGTAGGAAGCGGAGCAAATGGCCTGCTTGAAGAGGTTATTCCACAGAGTAGAGGCATCCCCTCCCCACCCCACCCTTCATCTTGGACCAGTTTGAGCTCTACCTTTCCTTCCTTCAAAAAGATTCCTTTGAATCTCAAGACTCAGTGTGACAGAGCCAGGAGGAATCAGTATCTTTTTCATCTGGTCCCTCATTTCCACATCATCACAACCCATGTTGCAGTTTTCTTTCTCTCTGCCTATGTTTCACTCTGCTTTACTTTTCCCTCAGTTTTTGCGGGTTTTCTTCTGCTTTCACTCTCTGCTCTGGAATGCTCCTTCCTTTCCTAACTACATTTGACAAAATCAACATTTAAACCCACTGTCCTTAAATAGTGTGTACCTTTTCTTTTGATATCACAATTAATTATCATGTGAATAAACTCTATACTATAAAAGCTCCTTGTAAAAATCAGGTAGAACAGGAGGAGGATGGTGGGGCAATAGGAATTTCTTAGGGATTAAGCCATAATGTGTCCCAGAATTTGTGGCCAAGAAACTTATAAAAACAAATACAATTTGTAATATAAAAGTTTGCATTCCTGAAGCAAAGTCATGGTGAAGAAAGAAGATAAAAAGGGAAGGGAAAGTAAGTTGAGAGGGAGGTATAACAGACAGAAAGAAAGGTAGAAAGTAAGGGAAATTAGATTTGTGAGGTATAGTGAGCTAACATCAGTAAAAAAACTCCCCTCTGGTACAAATATTTCTGGAGTCACTTAGAGTAATGGAAATCTCCCCTGGTAGGTAACACCCCCTCATTACACTTTGCTGAAATGAAGATCATGATTAAACAGAAAGTAAAGCAGTAGAGAAAGACCCTGTGGTTCTCAGTATAAAATTAATACATATACACATATAATATATATGTACATATATTTTTATATTTATTTCTGAGTATGCTGAAATGTTAATTTAAATATGCAT
>NW_006494610.1:10619419-10681680 GCF_000325575.1 Pteropus alecto
CATGTTTTTGTCTTTTGTGCAATAATGTTTTGAAATAGTTATTAATTGACTCAGTATTGCAAAATAGTATATATATGTCTCAGTACTTTACAATGCCTGCATTTAGATGATGAGTGGTTTTTTGTTCTAAATACTGAACACACGAGCCAACTATATTTCCCATACTCTTCAGAACTGCATCCTTTGATGAATGATAAAAGCAGTATGCTTTTATCATTTATAATAGGACAAGGTGAATATCTGAGAAAGTCTTTTTAAATAACAGAATTTTCAATTGTAAGTGAACGCAGTCTTCCAAACATGCTTTAAAGCATTAGTAATTTTTTAGGTTTTGCAGTTTAAAAAAAAAACTTTCAAATGCATAATATTGTTTAGAACAGTAATTTCCTTAACTCATATCTCATCCTCATTAATATTATCTTTTAAAATAGACAATATATTAATTATAAATTCAAATTAGTATAATAATAATTAAAACTTATTGAATGCCTACATTTTTCAAACTGTGTTCGGATTCCTAAGCAATAATAGCTAATATAGTAAGTAAGCATTTACACAGTGCTCATTTAATTCTCACTTTAGGAAACTGAGACTTATAGAGATAAGTAACTTGTCCTTAGTCAGATAACCAAGAATTGACAAAGCCAGGATGCTTTGATTCCATTTATTTAACATACTTATTGGACACATACTATGTGCTAGGAACCACTTTAAACCCAAGAAATACAGTAGTCAACAAAACTGAGATTTGTACCTCTCACGGGACATAGTCTGCCTCTAGAATCCTTGCTCTTAACTGTTCTGGTGTGGTGCCTACTTTACATATATTATATGATAACCACCCTATAAGCATTTGATGTATCCCACATTTTATAATGAGATACTGAGGCATCTTTGGACAAATTAACATTTCCAAGGTCTCATAATTTTGTCTCCCTGGAAAGCCATCGCTATTAGCCCATACCTCCTCCAATATATAAACAAACATGACTGAAATAAAAGTAAACTTTTATGTTACAATTAGTGTCTGTTTTAAAAGTTTCTTGGCCAGAAATTCACTATTCCAGAGGCTGAATGTTCCATAAAGAGACACAGGGTTAATCTAGATTGACATGCTTTGAGAATCCCATTAAATTACTTCTTTGTTTAGGAGTCAGTTTAGTTAGTGACATAAAAGAGACTGCTATTGCTTTGGCAAAAAACAAAATGACAACAAGAACCTATTTGTTTACTACCATCTTCCTGAATGGCCATGAACACTATGTCATCTTAAATAATAGATTTTTAAAACAGACTTTTGAAACTAAAAATTACATCTATGAAAAATGTCATAGCTGTACATGGTTTCTTAAATCTTCGTCAGGACTAAATTTGCTTTTAGATTCTAAACAGGACACACAATCTGTTTCTTCTTATGTTACTATTTCTGTATCTCTTTAAGTTTTAAGTGAGTACCAATTACCATTTTAAACAAATTTAAAATGTTCACTTATTAAATAGAAGACAAAATGTTTGGGAGATTTATTGGAGAGAAAAGTAAAATCAGCTTTTTGATAAGGAGCAACACCAGCATAATGCTTTCTCATACTACACTCAGCATATCCCTACCAGTCAAAAAATCTAGTCTGCACTTACTCTGTAATTTTTACTGCAAAAACAGTATATATAGTGAATTTTTTTTCACATATTTTTTCTTGTGTCTGCTCAAGATTCTGATGCAATCCTCAGACAGAAAATAAGTGTTTTAGACAAAACAGTATGCAACACACACTCACTGTATCAACAATATTAAAACCTCTTTAAACATGTTTTGTGAAAATATGAAAGATAATATGACAGCAAAATCACATATATGGTTAACAAAAATATTAAGAATATTATTTAGAAAATGTATAACCACTATGGAGATTATTGACAATAATTTTATGTGGATTATCGGTCTATAAAGAGAAAAAATAATACAACTATGAAAGAATGGAGTATTGAATGCAAAAGCTTTCACTGTTCATCAATTAGATGTATCTAATCATTGTTTTTAATCTTGTTTTTGAAATGATGATATGGAGGAAAGAGAAAGTTGTCTGGAAAATGATATAACCATCCTGAGAATTTTGTTGACTATAACATAAAATGCAATCAATATATCTACCTTTAAAACTTATGTTTATTTTTAAAATTACATAAAACATAGCTAATAATCTCTATGTTATTGTTGTCCCTGAACTTTTATGATTACTACTATTGTGTAACTTAAACATTCAAACACATCTTGAATTGCTCAAGAGACTCTAAAACATTTACCCGGACCTTGTTTACCTTGTTCAAAAGATTATGCTTCATGCAATCAAATATCATTGACTTCATTCTCAGTATTCTTCTGGTATAGTATTTCCTAGGATGAAAATGCACTTTACCTATCAGTTAAAAATTAAGATTTAGAATTGGCTTTTTAGGAAGACTTTTTAAATTCAGTGTATTTGTCATTGTTTTAAGTCTGTTACTATTTCTAGAGCAAAGGAAAGGAGTGTACTTGATAATAAAGTTTCTTATTCCACTAATAAAATTTCAGTTGATGAAATATCATGTAATATTGGTGTAGTAGTGATAATATTACTTTGATCTGGGTAACAATAGGAGGGTAGGAAAAAGAGATAAAAGGAAATACAGAGAAAAGAGGAAGGAAAGGAGGATATGTCTTAAAATTAGGTTTGAATTGGGTTACTCTTGAGGATTTACTTATATATACCAAAGAAACTGATAAGAGGTTTGTACCCTTACTGGAATAACATAGAGTAAATGAAGGAAATGGAATGGAGGATAGAGTGTGGCATGATATATATAAAAATTTTTAGTTTTGCTCCTAATAAATACTCTACCCATTTGATGGCACTTTTATTAACCTAATTCTTTAGGGTTTCTAAGACCTAATAATCATATATAGATTGTATAAATCAGGATTTTTAAGACTTTATTCTGAAAAAAATTATATTTGAATGAAGAGAATTTGTTTTGAATGTGATTTGAATAGAGAACTCAAGTTTATAAGGAGAAAATGTTTCCAGCGATATTATCTGTGCCTCCTAAATCACAATATTCTCTCTTTCATCCCTATGCATGTGAAAATTAATATATTACCTGCTAAGTACAGGCATTTAGCACAAAGTTAATGATTTCTATTTTCAAATAGGAGATAAAGATCTCCGGTTCCAAACCATGGTAGAGGATCTGGGAAAGGGTCTTTGAATACCCTTCGAGGTTGTGAAATAAAGCACGTCAGTATAGAAGACAAAGTGATAGGTTTAATATTCCTCTGGTTTCAGATCATAAAAATTTTTGACTTGGGAATCAGATATATCTGGGTTTAATGCTAGCTAGCTCTTTCACATTCACATACCTGGGCAATTTACCCAACTTCTCTCAGACTTTGTTTCTCTACTTGTAGAATGGAATTAAAAAATATGTAGCCACAATCACAATGTGATGATGCGTGTGAACATTCTAGTGCAGTCCTTGACAAAGTAGACAGTCGGGAAATGTATGAGATAGGGAGGATAACTGCAAAGGTGTGCCATAATGTCAACAACTTTTCCTATTGAGGTGAAGCATTTTCTATGTGAGAAAAATGTTTCCTCAGAAATAAGATATTATAATTTAACCTGCTTCTTTTGTCAGTTTGGAAAAGGTTAAACTTATAAAATATACACAAATTTCTGATTCATTACAAGTCAGCCTATCACATGTCTTCAAGCCCATTCTGATATGAATTTAAACTAGAATTGAATGAAATTGTATTCAGAATTGAACAAAATTTTACTTCTTGTTTGTTCCAATCCTCCAGATAGACTCAGTACAGAGTTTAACATTAGAGAAGAATTTTGGGTAAACCATTTTTAAAGGTTTTTATTCAGATTTTTTAATATGACATTGATTGAACTTGAATAGCTACTAACTTTAGTCCACTTTGATCTCTCACTTTTATAATCATCACGTTAACTTTATCCATAGAAATACATACGGTAATATATTATTATGATTCAAACTTCCTAGAAAATATTTGTTCCATTCCCCAGCTAGAAAAAGAAAAGTTTCTTTGCAGATGCAGCATATATATGTTCATGTGTCTCTGTTAAAGAAACTAGTATTGAAATTAAAGTTTTTATAATATTAGCATCTTACCTTTCTGTCCTTTGTGCTCTACACAACTTGGATAGATACAGAAAACTGATGTCCTGCCTCTGACTCTATTCTAGCAATGAAAGTGAAAGAAAATGACATCCTCAAATTTGAAAAAAGTAGCATGCATATGATGAAAAATCCCTCCATGGTCCCATTTTGTACACAGTTTTCTGCCCAGTATTTCCTCCTATTTTCAATTGGCATTGTTGAAGTTAAAAATATATAATTTAAAAGAAATGGGAAAGCCACTTGGTCTGTTGTCTTCCAAATGCATTAAAAATATCCCCTTTGTAGGGCATCTTGAAGAAGCATGCAAATTACAAGGCTGATGAGAGCCACTATTGAAAAATAGTGCTGTTTAAGACAATTAAACAGAAAAATGTGATGTTTAAGACAATTACTGGAGGTAACTGTTACCCACATTTCCTTCAGAATCATTGCAGAAGATCAGCTAAAAATGCTGTTAACTATAAGAAACTCAATCTGTCAAAATGTATTAAAGTGACATACCATTAATGCTAGTTCAACCTAAAAAAATCATCCTGTAATGAAATGTTTTATATAAACTCAAGAATGCTAGGAAATTCAGAGTTCTCTTCTGTATTAGCCAGTATTTGAGACCAATGGCGGTTTGATGTGGAAATGGTCATTTGACTCCCTGCAGTGGCTTAGTAATGGTCCCTTAATAATTATCCATAAATATGTTTGCATAGATGTGAACATGTCTTAAAGACATAGAAATGACTTTTCTCCAAATTGGAGGAAGGATTTGGAAGAAAGTGAGAATAAAAAGAAGGAAAATTTATTTTCCTTGCCTGTTTCCTAACATTTCTCCCTAGCACATAAAAACATAGACATCAACACACCCACAGACACACACAGACACACACACACACACACACTTTGAACTGAGACATGTCTATAATGAACATTTGAAAAGTAACTTTTTTTTCAAAATGGGAGCATCAAACACTAAACCCAGTACTATTATTCTCATATTTGAAGTAGTCATCACCTCCATCCCACCTCCATCCATGGATGTGAAGTCTTTAGTTCAGAGGAAAAGACTAAATGATATTGACATGACTACCAGAATGCGATGAGAACCAGAATGAGATGAAAGTGTCTGAAATACTTTATGCCCTTCTGAAACTTGATAATGAAGCACCACAGACTTTACAAAGATCAAATTGGGAGAATTAAAAGCTAGCATACTCTTGATAATTTATAATTTGACCAAATTCACAATCAGTAGCTGATCAAATTATTTGAGCCCTGCTCAGAGGCATTAATCATTGAGGAGTTCTTAAACGTGAAGAAAGTGATGGAGGATGTTTTCTCTTTACCCCACGTGAAAGTCAGAAATAAAAGGGAATCTTCTTCAAGGAGCAGAGACTCTGTGACCCAAGGATTGAATATCTCAGTTCTCAATCAGAGATGGTTCTACACTTAGGCAGACAAGATGATCATCCAGAAAATGTTATATAAAGCATATTTTAACATCTTGGAATTGCTTCCCCACTGCCCGTCTTGTCTCCATCTTTCCTCCTTCCTGTCTTGAAATTCCCTTCATTAGGTAGACATTTAGTCTCCAGAAATTTACTGTTAAATATGCTGCGTGGGAGAATTTTCTGACCTTTGCTTTAAGTGCAAACTGGTTCATCAGATTACCTAGCTAACATTTGTCGCTCTGATATGATAAAACATAGTTAAATTTTATTGAAGAAAAAATATATATATGTGAAATTGATATTATCATTATAATTTTCACTTTCTTAAAATTATGTTCAAGTATCCCTATTATCTGACTTTAATTTATATTTCAAAACTATTTTCCACTCTTCCTTTTCATGTTTTATTCATTGGCCTTCTGGCTCTGCCTTGTATAAACCTGACACTTTTCCACACTTGTGACTTCACTCATTCTCTTTCTGAAGCCCTGACAAATGTCACATCTTTGATAATCTGTTCATTGGTAGATGAGATGACTTGAGACAGCTATATACAGTAAAGATTTTAGCTCTAGTGAACAGTTGTGAGCCACTGAGTGGTTCTAGAATTATAATGTGCATACGAATAACCTGGAGTGCTTACCAGTGATGGAGATTTTGTGAACCCATCCCCAAAGATTATGATTTGATAGTTCTATAACAACCTAGAATATGCAATGCTAATAACTCCACTAGGTGATTCTAATACAGGTGAATCCAGGACCTCTTTGAGAAAAACTACTCTAAGAAGACCCCCTTTGCTCTTTAAGTTTTTGGCGAAAGACATTCTAGAAAAATTTTTTTCAAAATAAAAATGTCATTAAAGCTATCATTAATTCTTAGAAATTCCATTCCATAAACATTAGATTACAGACATTTTTACTCCTTACCTCCCTAGATGGATTTTTTGAAAGGATTAAGAAGGAAAATATAGCTAACTGTGGGTTAATGAAATTGCTATTAATCGCTTTTTGAGAAAATGTCGGAATCCCAAGAACATGCTATAATTTGCATCACTTTTGTACTGCCTCTGCCAGCTCTGTAGTTAAAGAGTAACAAAACAACTATTTATGAAAAGGGCAGGTTTAAGATGAATATAATTCTTTTGCAAAACTCAGGAAACAGTATCAGAGCCTGCGAACTGTGCTCTTCCAACTGGAGAATCCTGTATTTGTAATAAATTCCTTTTGCTCTAGATGAGTTCTGCATTTTCAATGAGGTTAACTTGGCAACATTCTAGTTGATTTTAATAAAAATAGCTGCTTTGAGGACAGGGAGCTGAGGTTGCCAAATTTACAGCTGCCTTGCACAACTACTCTTACACCTCCTTCAGGGCTACTTAGAACCAGTAAGCAAATTAAGTGTATCGATTGCAATTTTGTTGGACTAACCTCCCCTTTTTTTCTAGGGAATAAACTTGATTCTTTTCAGTATGTGCCTGTTCAGAGTGATCTCTTTTCTTTTCAGCCATAACACAAAGACAACATCATGGCTGGATCCACGACTTGCGAAAAAGGCTAAACCTCCAGAAGAGTGCAAAGAAAATGGTAGGTTATTAAGTTTTTATGGTGTTTCAACATTGTACTTCAAGAATGTTTGTGTTTCTTAGCATCAGGTCTCACCTAAAGAAGCAATAATCTAGTTGAAACAATTTTAAAGATGTAATGTTTAATGCTCAGATAGGAGAGAGAATTAACTCGGCAGTTCAGCAGTGCCATGTGGATTTCTTTTTTGCTCTCTGAGGAGACTGTGTTGGATCTCACATCTCTGTCATCTCTGTTGGTTCTGTTTGACTCCTGGCCTGACTTTCCACCACCTACTAAGAAATTTCTGTTTGCAATATGTCTCTCTGAAGACTATGATCCACTGGAATTAAATATGATATGTAAGGAAACATTATTGTGGAACTATAAATAAGATTTGATTTTTGTGTTTTAAGGCATAGTATTCTGCTAGTTATTAAGGAATCAGTGAGATAAAGATATACACATTTGACTACTTTCCTTTAATCAAACATTTAAAAATATAATTGCATGAATATGCTGGGTTATCCTTGGTATTTTCCAGTTCCCAATGTAATGACATTAACTTCCTTAAAAACTGACTTTCATGTATGTGAAGAATTTTTTTAAACAATTTTGAGGATTACATGAAAGTAAGCCTTACTCGAAATTAGGAAATTATATAGATGAAATCTGTTACTAAAGATACTTATAATTTTTTAAAATACAGATTTTAATGTTAAAAGAGTATTTATAATTAATCTAAAATGATAAATAGCATACTCTCCTGATGACTTATTATTTGGCCATATTCACAACCTTTATTTGATCAAATTATTAGAGCCTTGTTCAGAGCCATCAATCATTGAAGAACTCTTAAAAGTGATGAGGACTATTTAAACTTTTTAGAGTCTTTAAAAAGTCTGTAATTCCAAAAGTTTTTCTTTTAACAGTAATTCTGACTTTCTCAGATAGTATCCAGAATATGTTATTATTTCTATGATTTAAGGGAACTATGCACAAGTTATACTATTAAGTTAAATAAAATATGAGAGTATTAAGACATGTGTTGCCAATTGTGATAGGTTATAAATTAAAATGGCCTGATCTCTTATATCTGAGAGTTACAATTTACTTATGCCACAAATGTAAAACCTTAGTATATACTAATTAAAATGAATTTAACGATTTTGCAGTTCTATGACATATTGAACTTCTCAGCTGTCATATTCCTTTGAGTTGTTCTTTTCATTATAAAAGCCTATTGAAGTCAAAATCTAAAATGCTGGGAGAGCTATAGGCATAACATATTGCATAATTATAATATGTAAGTGTTCTCAACTTTTTCCATATCTACATTTGTCTGTCTCCTCAGAATGATAGATGCCTAAATTTTGATACCAGTGTCTGAAGAACATGTCATTGAGAAATAAGTCTCAGAATAGTCTTATAGCTCAGAATGATTTCTAATTGGTCAATTACTACTTGTTTTTATTTTCTACAAAATAAATAATTCATAGATTTTATTCCATATATTACAGAATATTTTACAATAGAAACTAACATCTAATTAGAATGCTATTATTCCGAAGATATACTTTTTCTTGCCAAGAGAAGTGCTTTTAGGTAATACTGTTACTTGTGTTTTATTTTTCTTTTCTTTAAATAACATAGATTAAATTTTCTTATTTGAAATTTTAGATGTTCGTTGATTGCTGTCAAGCCTGCTAGTCAAGTCAGGCTTTTTTATATGTATCACAATTCAGTTTAGATCAAAGAAACTTAGTGAAGTCATTTTCTGAAGGATGGAATGTGTGTAAAATGTATTAAATGTGTGTAAAATGTATTAAAAATTTTAGAGGCTCAAGATGATAATATCTTTCTCCAGCAAAGATGTATTCTTTCTCCTGCCAGAGAGATGGAGTGGAGGCTAATTACCTCATTCTAATTTGGAGCTGAGCCAACATGAGGTTGGGTTGAGTTTTGGTAAGACCCAATCTTTCTGGTGTGCTCCTATTTTTAGGGTGTTTGCCCACCCAGGTTTTCATAAATAGCCTATTGCAGGTCAGCAAACATTTTCTTTAAAGAGTCAGGTAGTAAATATTTTAGGCTTTGCAGGTCAGCAGACATTTTTTTTAAAGAGTCAGGTAGTAAATATTTTAGCCTTTTCAGGTCACCCAGTCTCTTTGCAACTACTTATTGTGAGAAAGCAGCTAAAGTCAATATATTAATCAAGGGCATGATATAGTCAGATAAAACTTTGTTTAAGGACACCAGAATTTGAGTTTCAAATACTTTCACATAGCAAAATATTCTCTTTTTTTCTCAACCATTTAAAAGCGTATAAACTGTTATTAGCTTGTGGACCATATGAAAAAGAGCAGCAGCTGGATTTGGTCCACAGAACCAACCCTTGGCCTAGTGTGTTCATGCAGAGGCTGCTCTGTGGCAGGTCTTGTACACCAATATTTTTAAAGTGTTTTTTTCTCAGTAGTGTAAAACCTCAAACAAAACTGTGATGTTTTTAGTTTTAGCTTAGTTTTTTTCCTCTAGACCTTGTAGCTTCAGAATTTAACAAATGTCATCATAGGCTAATTGACCATATGTTTGAGATTTCTCGAGTTTGTATTTTGTCACTTCAGTCCCTCAAGACCCCTCTCTTCAGTGCTGGTTCCTCTAACCCCCAGCAGTGGCCTTCCTTCCAGGCCAAGTCTGGATTCTTTCCAGAGTCTGAAATCAACAAAATTAACTGCAAATTCTTTCTTCACCTCGCTAGAGTTCTTTCCTCTTCAGAATCCTGATGGTCTCATATCTGTTGTTTTCAGCAGCTCTCTGATTTATACTGCTTACATTTTACATTTTATCTAGATTTTCTATGTGTCCTCATAGGTTATAACCTGCTCACTCCAACTTACCTGGAAGCAGAAGTTTTAGTGCAGTAATTTTTAAATTGCACGTTTTAGACCTTACTGGGTTACATACCATAAATTTTTATTAGTATTATAATTTCTATTTAACCCCTGAAGATTGAATTCCATGATATTATGTGTATATATATATATGCCTATTATTATAAATGTACATATGCATGTGTGCGTATGTAGATAAGGATCTGTAAATGTATGCTTCTTCAAATCTTTTTACATAGGTACATAAATTAATTCCTTGATCAACTATAATAAGAAGATAAGTGAAAGACAGATGGAAGGAGGTATCAACTGATTTGAATTATTCTTGGGCAAGGAAAATAAAACTAGCAGATGTTTTCTTTTTGGTATCAAGGAGGAAAAGGGAACATGGATGACTCAATACAAATAGCTATTAAACAACCACTTATTCTATGCACACTAAGCAATTATTTTGCTTTTTGATTTGAAGGATAATACTGCTACTCAATGTAAAAACATACATCCTTCTCTTACAATATGGTTGAAAGTGCTGAAGTCATTATGTTCTATGTATTTGTCATAGCTCTGTGCATTTTTAGAATTTTAGCACCAGGCTATGTGGCAGAAAAACCTCTCCACCTACTACTAGATTCTAATATTAGTATTTGGGAGAGTGCTGTGTAGTGAACCAATTTAGTCTTTTACAAAATGCCACAGAGATAACAATTAACTATTAAATAATTTGGATGCAAGTTTGGTTGAACTATGTATAAAGCACCATCATATTTGTCCTCAGAACTCAGAATCAGTACCACGGGGTTTGTTTGAGACATTTTCAATCACAAGCATCCTAGTGGTGACACATCCTACAAAAGTCACTGAGTTAGGGTTATTATCAAAATCAATTCAAGCCTGATATTACTATTCTTAACGTTGAAATGCAGTTAAACTCAGTAGGACCACAGTATTGTATTCAGAAGAGGAAATTATAGGATTCGTAATCAGGGAAAACTCCATTTCAAACCCAAATACGGGCTCTTGGGAAGCGTACTTAATCTCTGGGAGCCTAGGTTTCCTTACTTATAAAGTGAGAATAATATCTATTTCATGAAGATTTAGTTGCACTTACAAGAAAGACAGAGCTTGTTGTTGCACCATAGGCTTTAAATAACTGTTCTTTTCCTTTCCTTCCGGTATGCTCTAAGCCAACAAATTAACCTCACAGAAGACAAGGAGGAAGAAATTCAGAATGATTGGCCTACCCTAAGAGCCTTAAATTACTGTAGGGTGTCCTGAAGAGATGGGAAAGAATAAGCCCATGTGGGCTAAAATTATCCAGCCAGCTATTCTAGCCTAATATGAATAGATTGGAGATTTCTCCCCTTCATTCTGCTAAAAAGGCTCTAAATTTTCACAAAGTTATAATTACCTCTGTATAAACTAGGTGGCTTCTTTTCTGTATTCTGTATCTATGAATTATGAATTTTTTCACATTACTACAGAAAAACAATCACATAATCTTAACCCATTTATCTACATTTACCTACTGCATTTCAGCTGACCTTAATTGAAGCTTTGAGCTATTAATCTATCCTTTTTAAAAAAACAGTCCAAAATGAACATGAACACAGACAGCATAGCTATTTTTTGTCATATTTATTAAATAAAATATTTTTTCAAGAGAAAGAGGTTGCCTTTCCAAAATAATAGAAAACAGTAATTAGTTTTAGGTCATTTCTTAAGTGAGTTTTATAGAACTGACAGATTTGTAAAGGAAATGCATACTTTTATTTCTGAAATTCAGATTCTCTTTGTGGACGGCATAGTTTGTTTCTCCTTATATATAGATTTTGGCCTGTTTTCTCATTAAGTTTGTATTGATAATTGTATTAATTATTTATTTTATTAAGATTAAATATGACCAAAATTAATTTCACCTTTGAATATTCGTTTTTCTAATCTAATAAACTTACTAAGGTTATGTTTGTGAAGTACCTTAAATTTTTTTCTGTGAGAAAGAATTCATAAAACACTCTAGTAATATTAACTATTCAGGTACTAAAACTTGAAAATTGAAGATTCAATTATGTGCTAATTTTGATCTCCTATGTTTAAAAATTATGAACAAACAAATTTGATTGTTATTTTGTTTCTATACTGATATTTTGGGTATATTTGTAAAAAAAATTAGGAAATTTTAAATATCTTAATAAAAGCAGTTAGATTTTTCACTAACTGGCAATTATTAGTCGTAATTTTCTATAGCATTACTTTGAGGTATGCTTTATCCAATAATATAGCACCTTGCCAGTATTTTTGGCTCAAAAGTACTAAGAAATACCAACATTTTAGGAATATAAATCTTTTGTGGAGAAAATAATAAAATTAATCCAAAATATATCATGTAGGATGGATACTCTACTATTGCACAGTTTATGGCTGGCATTTGTTCTAATTGGTCTCATTCTGTTCTGACTGGTTGGTGCCCAAGCCATAAAAGTTGCTAAGTATTTTGAATATAATTCCTGCACTAATTATTTATGTAATTCCCCTTCTACCTGTTAATATTTACTGTCACTACAAAGTAGTACCTATGTAAGGATTATAAAGTTCTGTCCTTCTTTACTTCTTAATTGCTCATGGTACCTTTATGTTTAGGAGTGAGTTATGTGTTGTCCTTACTTCTTAATGCATACAAGTTTAAAAATAATGCTGGCACCATCAAGTCTGTTGGGTTCTGCACAGTAGCAAAATGATTTCAAATTTTTTCAAATTTGACTTTAAAAATTTTTTTTTTAAATTTGAAAGAATTATAAATTCACCAGAAATAAAGGAATGTACTGGGAGGTCCCAAACGCCCCTCATGAAGCCTCCCCCAATGGTGACATCTTACATAAATATAATACAACATCAAAATCAGGGAACTGACACTGGTGTAATCCAAAGACCTCATTCAGATTCAATCAGTTTTACAAGCACTTATTTATGTGTGTGTGTGTGTGTGTGTGTGTGTGTGTGTGTGTTTCCATGAAATTATATCACATATGTAGTTCTGCATACCTGTCCATCATCAAAACTCAGAACTATTACAACACCACAAGGCTTCTCATGCTTACACTTTATAGCCATAACCAACTCCTCCCTCTAAACAAGCACTAATGTGTTCTCCACTTCAGTTACTTTATTATTTCAAACATGTTACATAAGTGGAATTATACAGTGTCTAAACTTTTTTAGATTGTTTTTTCCACTCTAATTACATCGAAATCTATTCATATGTGTATATCAATGGTTTGCTACTTTTTATGTACCATTGTTTATTTAAGCATTTACTCATTGAAAGACATCTGGGGTTTTTTCCATTCTTAGCTAATACAGATAAAACTGCTACAGATATGTGTAGATTCTTACAGGTTTTTGCATGAACATAGTTTTATTTTTTAATGATAAGTGCTCAAGAGTAAAATTGCTAGGTTAGATAGAAACTAACGTTTGAGTTTTAGAAAAAACTGCCAAACTATTTTCCAGATTGGCTGTACCTTTTTACATTTCCATCAGCAATGAACAAGTGATCCAGTTTCCCTGCATTCTTGCTAGCATCTAGTATTATGATTATTATTATTTTTAATTTTGCCATTCTGATACATGTATAATGAATGATATTGTGGTTTTAATTTCTATTTCCCTTATAGCTGATGATATTGAACATCTTTTCATGTGATTATTGCCATTTGTATATCCTGCTTAGTAACATGTCTGATCTTGCTTTTTTTCCCAATTTTTAATTAGATTGTTTTTAACTCAGTTTTGAGAGTTTTTTGCATATTCTAGATCTAAGTTCCTTTATCTGATTTGTTGTTTACAAACTTTATCTCCCAGCCTGTAATTAATCTTTTCATTGTCTTAACAAAGTCTTTTGCAGAAAAATGGTTTTAATTTTGATGAAGTTCAATTTATGAATTTTTCCTTTTATAAATCACCCTTTTAATATCAGGTCTAAAAACTCTTCACCTAACTCTAGATGCCAAAGATTTTCTGATTTGTTTTTTTTCCTAAATTGTATAGTTTTACATTTTACATTTAAGTTTGTGATCTATTTTGAATTAATTTTTATATACAGTAAGATTTATACTGGTATAAATCATAAAGTTTTGATTACTTTAGTTTTATGATATAGTTTGAAATCAGAAAGTGTTATGCCTCCAGCTTTGTTGTTTTTTTTCCTCTGGTTTGCTTTGCTATTTGGGGTCTTTTGTGGTTCCATATGAATTTTAGGCTTTTTCTTTCTGTTCTATGAAAATTTCCATTGGAATTTTGATAGAGATTCCATTGAATCTGTAGATGGCTTTAAGCAGCATGGACATTTTAACGATATTAATTCATTCAATCCATAAACATGGGATGTCTTTCCATTTATAAATGTTGTATTCAATATTTTTTGATAGCTTATAGTTTTCAGTATACAGATCTTTCACCTCCTTAATTAAATTATTCCTTAGTATTTTATTGTTTTTGATGTCATTGTAAATAGGAACGTTTTCTTTTTCTTTTTCTTTTTCTTTTTCCGATAATTTATTGTTGGTGTATAGAAATGCAACTGATTTTTAATTGTTTTCTATCCTGCCACTTTATTGAATTTGTTAATTTTAACAGTTGTGATTGTGTCTATGATTTTCTATGTATAAAATTATATCATCTGCAAATGGAGACAATTTTACTTCTTTCTTTCTAATTTGGATGCCTTTTATTTCTTTTTCTTGCCTAATTGCTCTAGCTAGGACTTCTGGTACTATGTTAAATTAAATGGTGAGAGCGGGTACACTTGTCTTGTTTCTGATTTTAGAAGGAAAACTTTCAACCTTCTCCATAGACTATAATGTCAGCTGTGGGCTTGTCAAAGATGACTTTTATTATGTTGAGCTACATTCCTTCTATATTCAATTTGTTGAGGCTTTTTATTATGAAAGATGTGAATTTTGTGAATGCATTTTGTGCATTGAGGTGATCATATAATTTTTACCGTTTATTCTATTAGTGTGATGTATCACGTTTATTGATTTACATATGTTAAAACATCCTTGCACCTTAGTGATAAATCCCACTTGATCATGGTGTATAATCCTTTCAATAATGCTGTTGAATTCAGTTTGCTAGTATTTTGTTGAAAATTTTTCTATCTATGTTTTGTTGTACTTTTCTTATCTGACTTTGGTATCAGGGTAATGCTGGTATCACAAAATGTATTTGTGAGCGTTCCCTACCCTTAAATTTCTGAGAGGAGTTGGAGGGGGATTGGCATTCTTTTTTAAATGTTTGCTGGAATTCACTCAGAAGGCATCCGATCCTGGGCTTTTCTTTCTTGGGAGGTTTTTGATTACTAATATAATCTCTTTACTCATTATTTATTTTTTTCAGATCTATTCCTATATGTATGATTCGGTATTGGTAGATTCTGTGTTTCTAAGAATTGTCTCATTTCTTCTAGGTTATTCAATTTGTTGGTATATAATTGTTTATAGTAGTCTCTTATGAGCCTTTGTATTTCTGTGGTTTCAGTTGTAATATCTTTTTTAATTCTGATTTTGAATACTCTCTCTCCTTTTTCCTTAATCTAGATAAAGGTTTGTCAGTTTTATCTGTCTTTTCATAAAACCTGCTCCTAGTTTTCCTGATTTTTCTATTATTTTCTAGTCTCTATTTCATGTATTTCTGATCTGATCTTTGTTATTTCTTTCCTTCTGCTAACTCTGAGCTTAGTTTATTGTTCTTTCTCTAGTTCCTTGAGCTGTAAAGTTAGGTTGTTTATTGAGATTTTTTTCTTAATGTAGGCATTTATAATGTAAGTTGTTCTCTTGGTACTTCTTTTGCTGCATCCCATAAGTTTTGATATGTTGTGTTTCCATTTTCAATGTTTCAAGATTTTTTTAAAATTATTTTTTGATTCTTTCTTTGATTCATTGGTTTTTCAGGAATGTGTTGTTTAATTTCCACATATTTGTGAATTTTCCAGTTTTCCTCCTCTTATTAATTTCCATTTTTATACTATGATGGTCAGAAACAATCATTGGTATGATTTCAGTATTTTTGCATTATCAACGACTATTATTGTAAACTAACATATGACATCCAGGAGAATATTCCATGTGCACTTGAGAAGAATGTATATTCTGCTGCCATTAGGTTGAATGTTCCATATGTGTCTACGTCTGTTTCTTATAAAGTAAAGTTCAAGTCCAATGTTACCCTGATACTCTGTCTGGATTATCTATCCATTGTCGAATGTGGAGTATTGAAGTCCCCTACTGATACCGTATTATTGTTTGTTTCTCCCTTCATACCTTTAAATATTTTGCTTAATATATTTACATTTTCTGCTGTTGGGTGCATAAAGTATTCACAATTGTTATATTCTCTTGATTACTTTTTTATCATTACATAATGACCTTATTTGTCTCTTGTTAAAATTTTTGACTTAAAGTGTATTTTGTATGATGTAAATGTAGCTACCCCTTTTCTTTTTTGGACTTTTCTAAACAGACATTTAAAATAAAGTCTTTTATTTTTGTAGAATATATCCCTATTTAGGTTTGGTATGTAGATTCTGTCCTATTTTGTAGGTGTGTTTCCAAATATGTTAAAGTTTTCAGAGCCCTTACAGTGCTATTTTAGGCAGCTTAGTTCTTCTTACTCGGAAGCTCCTGATCAATCCCTGCTGTTGCCACCTGAAAAGTGTGAAAGGTACTTTCCTGAGTTGCCCATCACTAGTCGAGATGTGAGATTCTGGATCTATGAGATAGAAAAAGTTTCCCCTTACCTATGATCTCTGCGCACCTGGTATTGGCAGGTATAGAAAAGGGGATGGATCACCCACTTGGCATCCACTGATGCTACCACTGCCGGTATATCAGGCCACCACTCCTGCTGGAGGATATGTTGACTTTTCTGGGTTCTACTGATACCACCATTGTAGGTGGAAGTGGCCTACCATTATAGCTGGGTATGAGTAGAGAGGATAAGGCTGCCCCCAGGTCCCTGCTAGGCTTCCCTTTTCCTGGTCCTTTAGCCAAAAAGAGTAGGTTTTCTCTTATGTTTGCTTGCTTCTTTGTTTTTATAAGCCTGTTGGTATTCCAGGCTGAAGGCCTCCCTGGCACTCAATCTAGAATATATAAGGGGGGGGGGGAACCCTAGGAACACATGGTAATGTCATTCTTCAAATTTTGAGGTCCCTAGCCAATCTACCTCCTTCTTTCTACTTCTCTAGTCTTTTTATGATTATCTTTTGAATTATTTCCAGGGTACTTAAAAGGAGGAACAGGGAAAAGTAAGTCTACACCATCTAGTCTAGAGAGAGAGAGACCACATATCTAAATATGACTTTTAATACAAATTATAACAATACTTGAAAGCTTAAGAGTATTTTTCCATACACTTTGTTAAATCTACCAACATCCTGTGAGGTAGGTAAAGATTTTTCATTTCCATTTTGTAGATAATGATGCTATAGTCCCAGTTTTTAAGGGTCTTGTCCGACAAGTATAAATAGAAAATAAGGCTTGAATCCAGGCCACATGAGTTTAAGATGATCTCAATGTTATGACATTGTGCAAATCCACAAGTTGCTTTAGCTAGAGATACTAAGACTTAAAAATATGTAAAAGACGACTGTTTAAAAATATTTTACTTCAAAATTCTATATTTAAAATAAATAAAAATGACCTTTTTCATATATTTTAATATTTTCCCTGGGCCATCATATCTGTAGATAGACCAGGCAGTATAATTTTATGATCAAAAGAATTTAAATGTCATGTGGTTTATGTTCTTAAATTAACAGAATGAATTTAGTTCTCTGACAGATATTTTAAAATGTGTATTGATTTATATTCTATGTTCATCACTTAAAAAAAACAAGCTTCTGTTGTTTTTTATGCCTTCATGATTTCTAAAATGTTCACTACAGTTCACATAATGTTGGAACAATTTCTCTAAGAGCTAAATGTGGATCTCTGTCAATCATATTGTGAGCCTCAGCATTATGTACCCCTCAGTGGTTAGATCTGTTCACCAATGCAGAATGCAAAGCAGAAAGGTGAAGCACTGATCTGAATATTACAGACAAGTTCTTTCAGAAGTGGTAGAAACAGATCCAGATCATCAACCTTAAGCCAAATTATCGAACATTAATTATGGCTTGTGTTGAAAGAGAGAGAGGGAGAGAGGCTTAATTTCTATTGCTGAGGTGAGATGATCTGATTTCCCTCTTGCTCCATATAATTTTAAGGTTTCCTAAATACTATGCATCATAAAACAGTGCTTTCCAAAGCTTATGACTGTGAAAAAAGCAAACTTTTAATAATAAAGTCCAATGTACAATTGCGGCCTAACCACCAAGCATCTCAAAGTATCTGGTATATGTTCAATGAGGCCACTCAAACAGCTATAGTGAAGGGCCTATGTTACTGTTAAAAACCTGTGTCTTCAAGGAATTATATTTTCCCAAGAGCTCAAGATTTTATATGCTTTTTGTGGAAACACCTTCTGCTTAAAAAGTTGCTTTTATACAAAAAGAGGCAAACATTAATTTGTATTTTGATGCCAAAGCTATGAAAGGAACCCAAATAGATTTAGAACCACTATTTCCAAGGCACCACTTCGAGTCAGCAATACAATATCAATATTAAATTTTATTGATTGTATTTGTTCTTGAAATTCTTACTGGTAATGATAAGTTATGTATATTATATTATTTTCAGTTTTTGACTCAAAACTAAATCTTGACATTTTATATTGGTTTCTCAATAATTTATTTCATTAAAAAAAGTTTTATTTCTCTTTTTCCAAATTATCTTTTCAACTTATTTTAGCTTATGTCCTTTCTCTTTGCCTTCATACTTGTTTTGCATAACCCAAATCTATTCTTTAAGGCTGGCTGTTCTCACTCTTCCAGTCACACACAAAAAAGTGGCCTTTCCTCTCTTATTCTGCTACTCAATTCTTATATATCATAAGGTTATCTACCTTTTAAAATAAGTTATCTACCTGCAAACAAAGCAAGTTGATCCACTCATTCATATAACAAATATTTATTAAAGAGCCACTCTGCCAGTAGAATCAAGCTATGAACCTTGAAAAGTGCAAACAAATACAACACCTGAACCCATTATTCAAAGAACGGTATCATTGAGAAAATAATATACTAAGCTCTCTAAAATAATGAGGAAAATTTAATAATGGTGTGAGAAACATCACTCAGGAGGAAAATAAAAGACAACTGATTGTGAACGGGAGTATTTAGGGAAGGCTAGATGAAAGACATGGAATTTGAGCAAGATTTTAAAAATGATTGGATTTAGTCATTTTTAATGTTTAGCTTCTGCTAAACTGCTTCACTTGGCAACCTTCTCTCTTTTCCCTCTACTTCTCTCCCTGGCTGTTGCTTTCATTCCCATGGCTTGACCTATTGTCTATATGTTGATGATTCTCAATTGTTCCTTTCAATTCTGATTAATTCTGTCTGCTATTGTTAATATGCACAAGTGCTATATCCATTTCTGATTACTCCATTAGGTTTTGTTTCTATTACATTTTTATTGCTTAGGTGATTTTAGATAGCTCCCTCTTCCACTTCTACTTCAACCTGGTCTATATTTGTTATCTTTTCTTTCAAGTCCTTCTTTAAAAACTTATAAAACCTATCCTTTCTATTACTAAACTGTTACTCATACATGTGTTCTTTTAATCTTTAGTCTGCATTTTCCTGTGTGAAACTCTTAATGCAAGAAAATATTTCTTATACTTTATGAAATCCATTTTTTAAATGTCTTTCCAAGTAAATATACCCTTCCATTGCTCACAATAATGGACTACCCAGCTATTTTTTCAATCCTTGCTTTTCACATTTAACATAAGTCTAGGGTTTGAGTTATTATATTCAAGATCCTGCATGATTTCTGTCTCACTCCATTTGATTTCTTTTTCTTAGGAATACTGCTAGCTGTTGTTACTGAGTTCTAATGCTTTATTTAAAAAACAAAAAAGAAAAAAAATTAAGATATAAGCACTCTTGGATCTTCCTTAAGAGTAAAGTTCAAAAAGGTCCATGTACAAACTTGGTATATTGAAAAAAACATGGAATTTGACCTCCAAATGCTAAAGGATTTCCTGACAAAATTAAGATCCAAGAAATGGATAGATGAGCATATAACTTGAAGTAACATGAGCATCTCAGACTTTAATTTTCATTTTACAATAAAATATTCAGCTTCATGTAGTTTAAGTGAATTTCGAATAAGACCATCAGGGTATTCTTCCTTGAATTGAGTTCCCTGTGTCTGTGTGAACATATTTGAAGCTTAACAAATTTATATTTTCTGAAAAAAAAAATCTGTTACATTTGTTTCTTCCCTTTAAATGAAGAAATTACCATGAACTTATATACATGGAAGATTATATGTCTTCATTAGTATCTGTGTGGATTGATGCTCCCCTAGTTTTATTTGCCCACTTCAGATGCCATTCAAATGCCAGTGACAACATGAATTGTTTTGTACAAGGATCTGACCTCATAGAAATGGACACTTAGTTGAGTCTTGTTTAAAATTTGTACATCTAACTCTGAATTTTGAATGTGTGTTCTCTCTTTGTCTAACGACATGGCTGGCATCCCTCAATCACTGTTCATATTTAATTTAATTAGAATCCTAGTGCCTGGAACTATATCATATTAGCTCTTTTTGCAGCATAATTTTGAAATAACCTTTTCCACCAGTCTGAAATTCTGTATTGTGAGTTTTCTTGCGAGCATAACAATGATTATTCTATTTCCTAAGCTGGTGTACTATTATACAGATTTTTTACCATCTTCACACAACTCATAACTTACAACTTACCAGATACCATATGGCCTGATACCGTAAAAGCAACAGTGCCTTTACAAATTGTGTTGAAAAAAAGCCCAATTTGCAGGTAAATAAATAGATACATGTGATGGTTCATTTTTTTTTTCTCAAATAAGATAGCATTTCTATTGGGTTATTCTCACAGTAATATTGGAATCTGAGAAAATCTTTATAAACTGTAAGGCACTAATGCATATAACTTGATGTTGCTATCATGATAATGTAGGATATGTTAATTGATATATGCTAGAGACTGTTCTCGGTGATGAGGGTGGCTCAGATGGTGATGAAAAACCAAGCATTGAGTTCAAGGAGGTTGTAGCTGTTTCATGGCTATTTCGCATTTCATACTTAGCTGATTAATGAGCTCATTTAACATCTGCCCTCACTCTTTGACTTCCCTCTCTTCTTTCCTTCTACTTCTGGGCTCTTTTATTTAATGGCTTCTGACTTAAGAGTTTTCTATTAGCGAGTTTATTGAGAATGAGGAAGGTTGAAGAGGTATTGGGTTTAGAACCCAAAAAGGAAATAATTGCTTTCATGTATTATTACATAAGAAATAAATGTAGTAAGTGTATGTATACACACACACACACACACACACACACACACATACACACACACATGTCTATGTCTGTGTGTCATATATCATTGATCACAGTGAAATAATATGGCATGAGAAATGCATGTGGCTTATTTATGGAACACTTAAACCATAGAAAATGGTCTTAAGCCACAGAAAATATAGTGTTGACCCCGACCATGAAGCTTACAGGTTACTTGAAAAATAGCTGAGTAAGGGATCCAGATGGTAACAATCCAAAGACACAAGTGAGTTCTTATTACAAGCTGTATCATCTTATACCTCATCTGCTTTACTGGGCATTTGCTGTTTACACAGAACATACTTATTTTCTAAAGCATTTTCACAGATGTCAAATTTTATTCTAATAAGCACTGAATGAAATAGTAAAAAATAATATTCACATTAATAAACCAAGGCCTAGAAAGGTACAATGATTTGCTCAAACGAGTAATTGGTAGACCTGCAATTCAGGTCCTTCCTTTGTGATTCTTCGGTTAGTCACCTTTCCTCAAACTACACTGCCACTAGGCATGGGCCAGAACTCAGGAATAAACAGCCATCAGGAGTTCCTGGGATTTATAATGTCATGACTTCCTCTCCTAGAAGATGATAAGCATCACTGTCATGGTAGCTATCATAAGCAGAAACTGAGAACAAGAACAGCGTATATATAGGATGTACTATTTAGCATTATTGTACGACTTGAGAATTCATGCTTAGAAAAATGCTTGAGTACTCTCCCATCATTCCATTGGGTTTATAATATCCTCTTAAGTGGAATGGTACTGCGGTTACCATTTGCTAGTATCATTCAGCACACATGGTACCTGCCATTCTTTAGAAATACAGTATTCTCTAAAGAAAGATAAATGCTGTCTTACATTTATTAAATGCTTAGCTTACTTCAAGGGCAATATGCAGCCCTTCAAAAATAGTTTTCTTCTTATTAAAAACAGGTGTTTATTGACTCCTTTACTGCCATAAGGCAGACAGGTCTAATAAATATTATTGGCTGCTCCTTAGTTCTACAGCCCTTATTGTCTATGTGTGTCTTGTCTTGAAAGTTGTTGTCTTTTATACAAAAGACGCTTTAATACTATGTGGTGTGTGTGTGTGTGTGTGTGTGTGTGTGTGTGTGTGTGTGTAAAAATTTGTAGACAAACCTAGAAAAGAAATAACTATTAGTTGTTTAAGTGTGAGGTAGCAGTTTTATGATATTAATATAGATTAGAGAACTAAATCTTTCTATGAAAGCAAATTCATTATAACAGCAAAAATGGTCATGCAATATTTAAAAGGATAAAGAGAATGTCATCATCAAGCCTAGTTATTGTAATAATTTAATACTGTCCAGATAGCTCTGATCCATGAGTATACCCAGAGGAAACCAAAGATAGTCAATAAGAATATAGACTCTCTCCAGAGCTGCACTACTTGTGTTCAGACACTGGTTCTGCCATTTGTTGGCTGTGTAAACTTGGGCAAGTTACTGAACCTCTGGATACCTTGGTTTTTGCCTCTATAAATAGAAATAAAAATTAATCTTCACCACAGGTTACTGCAAAGATTGAATAGATTAATATATTTAAAGTGCTTAGAATAGTACCTGGTATATAATAAATGATTTCTCTTATTATTAGGCAAAATATAACACTTTATTTTTAACAATCTCTCCTCAGACTCCAATATGGAAGAAAATACTGTGAAATTTCCTAGAAATATACATTTAATTCTAATTCTCATTGAATCCCCACAACTACCCAGCGGGACACATAATATCATTATCCACATTTTGCAGAGAAAACTTGTAATCAGTCCATTCTTCTAGTAGACTTAGAAAAGAAGAAGACTTAAAAAATAAAATCTTAACAAATATAACTCCACTTATGTCAAAATTTTAATTCTCATTCCATTTTAATTGTTTTAATTGTGGCACCAAAGTTGTACAATATGCTTTTTTTACAGAAGAGCAACAGATGATATCATCCTAAATGCGGCCTTCTTAATGAAATATAGTTAATAAACAATTTACCTTTTTAAGACATAATTTACTTCTGATGCGATATAATCAGTACTATAGTTCACTTTGGGCATGAGATGATTAAAAAGCAATATAAATTTTCCACTTTTAGACGAGTACAAGATGTGCATCATCTTATGAAACAGTTGGGTCTGCCACTAAAATTTTCTGCTGCCTCAAAACACAGAGAATCTTAATAATTTGCACAAAGGATTATTTAACAAATGTTAGAAACTTTACAAAGAAAGACTTGGTTGTTAAATTTTGCTAAGAATTGTTTCATTTTCCCCTAGATGTTATACTTTTCATACTCAAAGACTTTCCTCAAAGGCATTTTAATATGTGTCTTTTGATAATTTTATGTATCCTGAGCTTGACAGTAAAGCCGACTTTATTGTATTTTATCTTGTGGAAGTGACAGCTTTATGACTCAGTCATATCAACCCTACCTAACAGACCCACTGTGGTCAGCCAATAGATTGGGATTTTCTTTCTATTTAAAAGGTTGTTCCTGTAAACATAAAGAAACTTTTATTTCGCCGTGTCTCTCTATGCTCTATGGAAACAGTAAGTTTAGTAGCTGACCCAAATTACTTCACAAGTCCATGTATATTTTGTGACATCCTAATAGCAAAAGATTTATATTGTTTTTTGATCATCACAAGCTCAAAATTATCTAGAGCACTGATTACATTGCATCGAAAGTGAATTATGAAAAAAAAACAGGTGAATTATGTTGACCAACTTTATTCCATTAATAACAAAAACACATAGGGTCTTTTAAATATCTCTTTATAGCCAGTCATCCATAATCCCTATAACTAAATAAAGGAGTAACAATGCATTAATGCAAATTAATATGTTTCAACCAATTTGTCATTATTAATTCTGCCCCAATTTCCTATTATTTTTAATTAAGTTAATAGTGCTGATTAAACTTTGTTTCCATTGTTTAATGAATGTTCTAGATGTAAATGGCAAATTCCACGGTGGTAGAGTAAAAAGATAGAAAATGCAGACTATGTTTTTAAATTCAGTTCCCTTTGGGTTAGTAATGATTTCTCCACCTGCATCATATCAGGCAGAGTTTGGACTAGAGAGAGGCTTGGACTAGAGAGATGAATAAAAAAGTGGTCCTTAAGGTGGTTTTACACCCTGATAATTAGACAAGTGTTTGGAGCTCTTCAATGCAAAATGGTAGAGGCTGGTTTCCACAAGGGGTAGGAGGAAGGCTGAATGTATCTAGAACATTTTTATTTTCTACATGACTTTTGTTGACTGCTCCTAGATTTAAAAGTACCATGCTAGGCACTGGATAGAAGAAACTATGCAGGCAAAAATCAAAAAGAGGGTGGTTCCAGGAAGGATGAGAGAATGGGAAATCAGGTGTATTTTAGGGTGAGCTGACATCCAGTATTCTCAGGACTGCAATTTGGAATACTGGGAATTCCATCCCAGAGGCAAAATCAATATGAAGCAATTTTCTTAGATAAGAGCCAAATTAATAAGCTCTAGACTAGTACTACTATTGAAAATAGAACATCTCTAAAGAGATAATTGAGAGAAACAAGTCAATTATTTTTTAAAGGGAAGTCTTTAAATTAAGGAGATGGGAGCTTTTGCTTGTGGCATGATGTGACTTTCTTTACTTGGCCTGATTCCAAAGAGAGAAAAAGAAATGCCATTCCGTTAGCATGGGCTTAGGGTAGCTTTTCAGTTAAGAAAATATATGCACCTTTATGCGACAGGAGTTTCTCAGTTCTTGACTAAAGAGATGTAAAGTAAAGGTTACTTCACCTTATATTATTTGTGAGACTCTTTCTACTGTCTAGAGTTTAGGAAGATGTTTTCACAGAATGAATAATAAATATAATATTATGCAATACTTCATTTCCCATTTGGTCCAAGGGTCTAATGGTTCTAGTTCTAGGCTATTTCACAAATATTAGTCAGTTACTTTAGTCTGTATGTCTTAATTTAGTTTTATATAGAAATTAATGGGTGATGTGGCTAGTACATATTTCAGAAGGTATACATATCTATGTAAGATAATAAATAAATGTATATAATGAATTGTATCTAAACTTATCCCCTAAGAATCTGAAGTTCCTCAGAGAAACGAGAATTAGTGTCATTTTTTTTTTACTAGTTTGTTTATTTAACCTTGATTTATTCAAAACAAGAAGTTAGTTTAGAAAAGGAGTATTGAGTAATCACTATCCTAAATCTGAATATGGTACCTGAAATTCTTCTCTTGTAGCTTTTGACCATTATCCTGCTTGCCTGTGTGTGATTTTGCTATTTTTAGCCTCTGACTTGACTTCGCTGTTTCACCTCTGTCTGACTCCTACCTCAATCAGATTTATTAGCTGCAAGCAGCAGTGCTCTTTCCATCAAGTCTGTCACAGAGAGCAATAGCCAAGATCTTAGGAGCATCCTTCACTTTTAATCTCCCAATTGTAGTCTGGCAATCAGTAGCTGTATATTTCTAAAGACTTTTTTTTTCTGTAAAAATCAAAGCCAATATATTAAATAACTCAACTTAGAGAAAGGTATTATTTAAGAGACCTATTTGAAAAAAATTATTTTAATTCCAATGGTAGTATGATATACTTTAAATAATTTTTCAGAGGCTTGAAACAGATATTTTATATGACATAATTTTGTAAAATACAGATCCCTATACAAAGCAGGAATAACAAAAGAGCAGCCAGCAGAGTATATATGCATATGTATAATATATACTTTGATAAATGTATATTTAATAATTTGAATACCTTCCATTTGTCCCTACTACTTCCTAATTTGTCTCAGTTCCTACATCCAACCATATCACATATTTATGTTACTCGCCTGGACTAGCAGTCTGGAGTTAGTGTCATCTGAGTGTTACTTGCCTGGACTAGCAGTCTGGAGTTAGTGTCATCTGAGAAAGGGAAGTGATGGAGAGCAGATCTAGTATTTGTCTACTATGTGTCAGGTTCTATAGTAGTAATTTTATTTATATTATTTAAATCACATAAAACTCTATGAGTCGGGGATTATAAGCACCATTTTAAGAAAGTGGCCCAAAGTTACACTAAAATCTCTGGGAGTCAAACTAAGATCTTTTTTGTTGTTGTTGTTTTATTTTGAATAAGTAATACAGTACATGGCCTAAAATGGATAAGCAGTAAAAAGATTTCTCCCACTACTGTCCATGTACTACCCAGTTCTTCTCTCTAGAAATAACTACATTTATTGGTGTCATATATTATTCCATATATATGTTTTATTCATAAACAAGTAAAAGAAAAATACTCTATGTCAACTTATATATAGTTTCTTCAGTTTTATTTTGATTTTGTTTTGAAATAAAACAGTTTTTTCAATATGAATATATATCAAATCATCACATTGTACACCTTAAGTATATACTATTTTTGTCAGTTATTCTTCAATAGAGCTGAGGTGAAAATAGTGTTTTACATGCAAATAAATAAATAAAGTGTGGTTTTTTATTTGTTTTTTATTTTTATTTTTTTAATACCTATAGCGCCTGGTATTCCTAGGTGATCTCCCTTCCAAGTACTAACCAGGCCCGATCCTATTTAGCTTCCGAGATCAGACGAGATCAGGCATATTCAGGGTGGCATGGCTGTAGAAACATAGTATTTTAAATAAAAATGTTCATTCTAAGATTATAGCATACTTTATTCATTCATTTAGGTTGCATCTGAGTTCTGTTATTAAAAATTTTACTACAATGAGTAATCTAGTATATAAGCCATTTCACAGTTACATGCAAATCAACTTTATTTCTTTTCAGACACCAACCAGGTTGCCTCTACTATTTATTAAGAAATCCACCCTTTTGGTATATACATACAATGAAATACTACTTAGCTATAAGAAAAGATGAAATGCTTTTATGACAACACGATTGGATTTTGAGAATATCATGCAAAATTAAATAATTCAGATGGAAAAAGTCAAGAATCACATGATTTCACTCGTGTGAGATATAAAACTGAAAGCAACAAATAAATGAGACAAACAAATAAAAACTCATAGACACAGACTACAATATAGTGATTATCAGAGAGAAAGCAGGAAGGCGGGAGGTAGATAAGGGTAAAGAGGGTCAAATATATGGTGACGGAAGATTTGACTTTGGGTGGTGAACACAATACAATATACAGATGATGTGTTATAGAATTGTACACTTGAAACCAAAATAATTTTATTAACCAATGTCACCCCAATACATTTAATAAAATTAGAAAAAAAGAAATCCATCCTTTTGCTTCTAACACGAAGTGCTGCCTTATCATATCCTAAACCGAATTTTATATTTGCAAATTCAACTCTTTCTGTTTTATCTTTTATACTTCCCTGCCAATAATAATGCTCTGTAACTATATTGTTGGAACTTTCTAGATATTTATTAATTTCAGTTCTAACTTATATTTCTCAGATCCCACCAGTTCAACTCCCATTGATACAGATAATATTTTATTTTAATTAAACTCTCTTTTGCTTGGCAAGGTATCTGAAGCATATCGATTAGCCAATTAGTTCTGATCAGTGAAGTGTCTCTTTGGTTCTGTTTCCACCAAGGCACAGCCATGCTCACAAAGGACCATCTCTTAGGATTAGGGACTGAGGCATCTCTGTGTGTCCTGAGGGTCTAATTCCTTAAAAGTTACTGTGAGGATTGAGTTAATAATGTAAAAGTCAGATGTCAAAGAACATGGAGAAAGCACTCTATACACGTAGCAGAGAAGCAGCACAGTGGTTAGATGTGCAGACCTTGGAGCCCAGAGCCTGGGTTTGTATCTCATTGCTGTCACCTGTTAGCTGTGTAAACTTTGGCAGATTTCTTAACTTCTTTCTGCCTCAATTTCCTAATCTGTAAAATGATAATAGAGCCTGCCTCCAGGGATGCCACTATCTTATTCTATTCCTTTTTGTGAATTTGGAAAAAGGCAGATGCTCATTAATTTTGCAACCTAGAGACATCTTTGTGTGAGGAAATTGGAGCTCCTTCATCCCCAGGCCAGGGCAAGAGCAAGATGTACTAAATGAGGGCGCGATTTCCACCCCTGCCCTCATTCTCTACCACATGCCTTTGTGCAGTACAATAGCGCAATCCTACACCATGAGCACGTCTACCATGTACGAGTATTGTGTTCACGAAGGGAGTTAATACCTGTAAAACACTTAGAACTGTGCTTAGCACATAGTATGCCCTCAGAAGTACTAGCTGTTCTCCAATCTAGTCGTTCTCACAGTTAATTTCCCAGCCAGGTTTCCCCACTAACTACTAACTGCCATACTATCATATTTTAAAGCTTAAAAGGGAGATAGAGAGCTTTTTCTAATACTTCTTTTTAAAAGTCACCACCTGTTTTAACTATTTGTAAGACCATATATATCTGATGTAATCCAAATAACATAAATTATCTAGGTGTGCATGTTTTTTTCTCCTTTGAGGCAAGATAGAATTGACGCAATCACTGATTTTAAAGCATCTGCTGAACTCCCAGTTTGTATTCATAACTGGGCCTGAGCAAGGCACTTCCAATGTAGGAATGAAACACAAAATCAGATCTCTTTGTAGAGAAATAAAATTAGTGATTGCAGTTCAGTGTGGTGCATGTTAGGTTCAGAGTGGAAAGGGAGCTCAGAGTAGGGGCCGATTAGACAGTGGGTCAGGAAAGATTTCTGTAAGATACGATGATCAAAAGGTAAGGGGAAAGGTCAGAAAAAAGGTAAGTTCAGACAGGTCAAAGGCAAAGAGGCATTAACCAACTCCATTTTGCTGGGTCTGTGTAGTAGGGAGAAGATAAAGAGAGAGTGGTTGAAGCCAGATTGGGGTAGGACGCGAAAGAGGTCAAGATAAATACTTGAAAGTTGATCCTATAAGTAAGAGAGAGCCATTTAAATAATTTGTGCTGGGAGTTCACCTATCTAAAACTGTATGTTAGGGTATTATTTTATGGCTGAGTTACTTAGACTAAGTTGGAGCAGAGAAACGATGGCAGTAGGCCAATCGAGAGATAAGAAACCTGAATTAAGAGATGTTATGAAGGAAGTAGTGGTGTGGTTTGAAGATCTGACTGGATGAAATGGGGCTGGCTGACATTTTAACTGTGAAAGTTAAGCAGAGAAATCATAACCAAGATATGACATAAATTTTTCTTTCATTTTATGCATTGCATTTAGAGCCCTTTTCATAAGGAGTTATTGGATTTCTTTTTCAGAAAGCAAACTATATTTCTCAGGCCTTCGTGGTCAGGAAGTAACCTCAGATTTTCTAGATTTGGGCAAAATTACTTAGAGGAATTTTTTTCTATGGGAGTCTACATCTTTTCATAATTATCTCATTATCCATGCCATATGGGAAATCTATATATGTTTAAAACAGAAACTTAACCACAAACTACCCGAAGAATTCCTTGTAATGAAATGATTCTGTTATCAGCTTGATGAACCATATTGTGCAAGGCGAACCTCATGTGCTAAATAGTTCGGGAACATGGCACAAGTCCCCCACTTATACATATAGTCTATGGTTACCTATTGCTGTTGTGTAATATAAGTGTCTACCAATCGTGATTCACATGCTAGAAAACCTGCTCTGGTTTATGATGACTTTCAGTGACCTACCTCCAGACACCTGCTCATGTCAATACAAATTGGGTTAGTTCACAAGTGCCATATGTGTATGCATTTGGAGCCTAGATTTACTGAATTTCATTGGATTAACAGTGAGGACACTGAAAACATATTTGTTTGATAAATCTTATATTTTCCCCAGGCTAACGGTGATCATTTTGGATATTTTATATTAGGTAATTTTTCTAATTAGTGTTCTGAAATAATAATATGGGGAAAACTGACCATAAAAGCAAAATTATAATATACACTATGAAAGGA
Source organism: Pteropus alecto (assembly GCF_000325575.1). Taxonomy (NCBI): domain Eukaryota; kingdom Metazoa; phylum Chordata; class Mammalia; order Chiroptera; family Pteropodidae; genus Pteropus; species Pteropus alecto. The sequence goes on from NW_006494610.1 coordinate 10,649,901, forward strand.
TTATAGAATGTATAAAATTATTCCTGAGAGTTGATAGTAATGGGATTAAAACTCTCAGAATAAAAGACACATACTTGCCTCTAGCTCATCGTTAAGTATTTCTTAAAATTGTAAAGGATAGTACAGTCATTTGAAAAGTTCAAGTACCATCCAGAATGACTATACCTGATTAAGGAAGCTATTTCTTTGATATATCACTTGTGAAGACTTCAAATTCTTATTTCATTTTGTGAAAATATATTTGATCCCGGATGGAAAGATAAGCTATGCATTCTATGTGGGCCGTTAACATATGCAGAATAATTTTTTTCTGGAATCTGATCTACAGACTAATATTAGCTATTATTTCATTTCTTCTATTCTCTTAAAAAAGATTTAAATTTTAAGAACATAAATTAAGTTCTTGAATTTTTTGTTCTTGAGCCCTGAAGAATTCCAACCCTTATATTGTGGGGCCAGGATAAGAAGTTCAGAAAGGAGATTTAGTAAATAATGGCTGATGGCATAGGAGTAATATAGGCAATGGTGTTGAAACAAAAGCCAGAGAGGGCAAGGGCTTCCAGAAGTAAGAATTCAACAAAAACGATAAATGCTACAGTGAAGTCAGGTAAGATGTGAGTGAGAAATTGTCCACTGAATTTTGCAACAACGAAGTTATTAGTAAATTTTGTAGGATTGGCTTCTTGGAGTATCGGTGGTTAGAAGCCACACTGAAGTGGATTGAAACAAGAGTAGGAGAATTCTCAAAACATATTAGTAGGTCATGGAAAACCAAAGCATTTCTGACATACTCTTGTTAAAAATGCTCCAAGGATGATGGAATTGATCATGATGATGATGACAATGACATAAAGGATGATGATGATAATTTTTAGCATTTCTTGAATGCCTCCAATATACCACGTACTGCAATAAGTACTCTATTTATATATGTAATCTCATAACCTTCACGATTCCTATTTTACATATAAACGAGACATTTATAGGTTAATTCACTCTTGTTCATCCATTTTTTTACCTCTTGCTGCCCCCCTGCCTACTTTCTTTCCTTCTTTTCTTTTTTCTTTCTTATTTATTTCCTTCTTATTGTCTAGCAAACATTTATTTCACTTTTTCAATTCTAGGTATTTTGTTATATGCAAGGAATACAATAGTGACGAGAACACTACTACTTATGCATAGTAGACATGAAAAATAATAGCAGTCTTTATTCTTCTTTGTTTCCTGAGCAAAAATCTTTTTTGTTTACTTTCTCTAAGCCATCACTGTCTCCACATCAAGCTACCTCCATTTGCTAGGGGGCATTTCCCCAAATGCTGTTCTTAATTCCTTTTTACATGCCCACTCCTTGCAGAGTAGCCTCCCCTTCCATGTGTTTAATTTCCTATTAAGGCCATAAAGTTAACAGATATATATACTTCTCCATAAAAGCTGCTGTGTTTAATGTACAGGGCCTTGGAGTGTCTCTGATTAGAACAAATCCAGATGAAAGAAGTGAAGAAAAGCTTTTTTGCAACTAGATCAGATTCCATTAATTATTCCCTCTGGATTGGTTTTACTAGCATCCCAGCCCAGAAACTTCAAAAACTTCTTCAAATATTACTTTCTTTTATTTGTGAAATCTAATCTTAAATCTTCTTACTTTCTTCCACGTAGTTCTCCCATAATCTGTCTTTTCTGTCAGCTCTCAGCAGACACTACAATGTTGCAATGCCTAATTGTTCTCCTTCCTGCTTTCAGCATGGGTCCAGCCTCCCCATCCATCCTCACCACACCTGCCGGCAGCCCCTCTCTGCACACATCTTTGGACACAACCCCTCCCTCCCCAAGCAGACCACAAGCACAAGGATAAATTATACCAGGTTAATGTACACCAAGGTATATTAGACCAGGTCCCAGCTCTTTTTTCCAAATCCAGAATGGGCCTTGGATAACATTTTTTATAAGCCGCCATTTAACTCAAGCTATAGCCTTTGTTATATTCTACACTTATTGACTCCATCTCTGATTTTAAATCCACCTGTCTCTCAATTTTAGGAACCTTATAGAAACTTTTAGCCAAGCATCATTTTTGTGTGTTGAATGATGGCAAAATATGCTTGAGTTATGTTTGAAATTCTGCCATCAGCACACCAAAAACTACATTTTCAGGAATCATGCTGACTCAAGGTAGGAGACATTTTGCTCCCTCATCCCTGCATGCTGTGACTTTGAATACTGTCTTCATGCAACAGCTTTACAATTTTATGCAAATATTCAAGAAAGATTTTGATTCTGCATGTTTTGGAAACTATTCATCATTCATTCATAATAAATAAATTGGTAAGAGTTTTTAATTGCATTTTTAGAAAATATTTCTGCTAAAATTATGGCCTTTCCTTTGCTCCTACTAAATTAGATATTGAAATCAGAGGAAATTTCTTCATATTTAATAGAATATATAGTAATTTTAAAATATCTATTACAATTTTCCTAGATGTGGCAACAAATTTTCAATATTAAAATGCCTTGAGATTTTATTCTCATCGTTATTTCTGATGTTATAAAGTCCTGTTTCCGGGGTTCCTTTTAAATCAAGAGAACTTGAAGTTTATCTCAAAATAATAATATATTTTTCATTGTCTCTATTTTTATGCCTTAATTCTGCTCTTTGATTTTAATGCTCTATCCATGTTTTGCCACTTTCACTCTTGGGTTTCATAATTCAATTTTTTTCATACTTTTCTTTTTTTTTCTGATAAGCATAGTCTTCCTAGATTTATAGCAAAGAATGAGCAGAAGGATACAGGAGAAATTGGTGAGTGATAGAAAAATGAAAAAGTGAATCCATGTAAATAGTGTAGACCTGGCACAATAATATATGGTTCATTTGAGTAAATTTTTTCAAAAATTTATTTTTAAACGGAAGTATACCTACCATAGATACTTACTGTACCCTGAAGTCATACATTTGATTTAAACCAAATGTATTCACATAAGCAAAAGTTTCTTAAGCAAAATAATTTGACTGTTGTGAAGCTTGTGGCAGAATTTTTTCTTCAAAAATTTGAATCACAGGTTCTTGGGAATCAAATTCAAATCACACCTAACAGTATAATCATTTTACATTATAATTATTTAATTTCATTTCATTTTTATATCATTCTGCTTCAGTGACATTTTGAAAAGCTATAAATCCAAGGAAAAATCTTTGTTTTAGGCTATACCAGCAACATATTATTGTACTCTAAGCTGATTAATTAAAAAATTAATGCTACACAAACACAAAATACAAAAATGTAGAAAAACTCGATAAATCTGTTTCTAATAACCAAGAAGCACAGGTTACCTAACACAATAAGTGTGTTAGAATCTAATTCTTTTTCTTTTAATGTCCCTTCACTTATGTAAACCAACAGGGAAACAAATTGTCTCTTAGAATGTATTTTTTTACAAAGCCATTTGAAAAGTTAAAACCATTTTTTTGTGACCTAGCACAAGTAATATGCCCACCTCCTAGTAAAGAGTAAATGTTCAAATATGTGCTGAATGTAATAATGATAAATAGACAGATAGACATATTTGTAAAATGAAATATGGGTGGAATGAAAGATGAATGTACAGATAATAAAAGAGACAAAAAATTAAATTGGGGATCACAGGAGGAAAGGCAGATAGAAAGGTTGCTAGAAAGAATAAAGAGACAAAGAAATCAAGTAAGATAAATAGGAGGGCAGGTAGCCTTGTACATGTGTGCATGTATGCACGTATAGTGGTGTGTGTAAGTATGTTCTATCTGTGCAAAATTTTGGTAATTTAAATGACAATATTTATTATATCCTTAACACCAGTATATCATTAACAACATAAAAATTACTTTAAGTTATAATTTTTAAAATAACTAAATATCATTTAATATGACAGACTTTGTGAACCAGTACTTTGTTTTCATCTGGATGTAATAAGTATGCATTAAAGTACAGAATTCTTCTAAATGCTAAGAATGAGGAAGAAGTTATGTAGCTAAAAGGCAGTTTCACAGTGAATACAATGAGTTACTTCCCTCTGTTGACTCACACACTCAGATTCTTTCTGTAATATGCCGGTAAACCTTAGAGCTAGCCAACCAAATCTCAGACAACTAAAGCATTTTCTTTTGGGAGACTTTGAATAATTTATTTGAATGAATATATATAATCACATGATGCCATATCAAACATTAGGTAGAGTGAATGCCAGCTGTGTATAGGAGTCGGATATCTAATGGTTATTTTGTGTTGTCTCCCTGAAAACATTAGAAAATTTAGGCAAAATTCAAGGCCTTGCAGAGCAACCCAGTGGATGTCCATTTGAGAGAAATAAGTCATTGTTGGCAAAACCTAGAGCATTCTCTACTTCTGCATTCACCAAGATGGTGGTGGCTATTCTAAACACTGATTCGATTTAAATATACTTCTATGTTTATGTTGTCAGCTTAAAGAAGTTCAAAATATTCATCTTTTCAGAATTCAAAGGCCATTTTCAAATGCCATAGGGCAGCAGTCCCCAACTTTTTGGCACCAGGGACCGGTGCTTCTATGAGAATCTAATGCCTGATGATCTGAAGTGGAGCTGAGGTGATGATGCTAGTTCTGGAGAGCAGCTGCAAATGCAGATGAAGCTTTGCTCGCTCTCCTTGCCACTCACCTCCTGCTTTGTGGTTGGGCTTCTAACAGGCCACGCACGGACTGGTACTGGTCCACGGCCTGGGGGTTGAGGACCCCTGCCATAGGGAATTTGAAAGCACTGATGTGTCCTAAAATTTTTGCTTATTCTTTGAAGTATTAGCTTTAAAATACTTGTATAGAGCACGACTGAGAAACATTTAAGTAAGAGAAAATATATATGTGAAAATAAAGTATTCAATTAAGTTTCATGGGATTCATTGCACACTTAATTAAAGTAATCTTTATCTTTATCTCTACTGCTCACAGTGCTCACTTAATAGGAAAATAGAGGAATATTAAATTAGTAGAATATGTCTCATATCAGTATATTTTCCAAAATGCGTTAAGTCTGAAGTAATTGAAAATAACTTTGCTCTTAAGAGGTTTTAAATACTTGGCCTCTGCATTTATAATTAATTTAAAGACTTCATTTTTACAACTCTCATAGATGTGACTAAAAAGGGAAATGAGCCACAACAGTGTTAATATTACCCTTTGCTCAGGACTATCTGCTTACCAACATTTATGCAGAGTGAAGCTAGATCATCGCAAGAAGGCAAGGATTCTGCTTCTAATTGTTTTTTCCCACTCTGCAGGTTATTATGCAACTTCTAATAGTATGTTTTATATTGATCAAGTTCAAAAATTGCCTTGTCATATCTCAAGAATTTTAATTATCAATCTGTTTATACTTTTAAAACATGGCAGATTGGTGAAAGTGGAAAGCAGTTTCTATTTTTACTTCTAAAGTATAAAAATACTCGATTATAATTTCACTATTCAAAAAATGCAAAAGTACTTTGCATGCTCTTTCATAAATCTGAATATCTATTATCAACCAATAACTTTTAAGTTAAAGACAAAGTTATGACTTCAGTTGTTCTTATATTTGAATTTTTAGATTTTTTTCTTCTGTATACAAACCAGAAAAAAGAATGAATCATTGACCAGAAGTTTTTTTCCCCTTCTGAGTTTAAAAAAAAAAAAAAAATCACCGACAAAACAAATACATTACTGCTCAAGAGAGATATAAATACAAATATATATATATATATATACACACGCACGCACACATACACATACATATATTCTAAACTGGAGAAGATTTACCTTTTACCTTTATTATCATTAAATTATTAGTCATATAAGATGAAAACTATATACAAACACACATATAAAAACATATAAACACACACATATTCTTCATAATAAAAAGGACATTTATAAAGCAGTGTTTCTCATCAATTTGCCAATAATAGCAATCAGTAGTTTTACTTTGTAATTACCTTTCAAACCTGTTAAGTTGAAAATAATAGTACATCATGGTTTCAACAAGTACATAAACTGCTTGATGTAATTTTAATCTTTTATTCTTTTAAAACTACATATAGATTATAAATTCAATATTTGCTGAATGTGAAAATATTTAAATTCAATTTGGACATATTATTCAAGGCTTTGAGGACTAATGAATATACTCGTACAAAGACATCTTTAATTTTCAAAATGTGATGTGTTGAAAAGAACATTTTGGCTTTAGAGATATGGAAGTGGGTGCGAATCCCAGCTCTTACACTGAATAGTCTGTGATCCAGGGCAATTAACGTCATTGTCATGAGCCACATTTTTAACCATCAAAATAAAAGTGATTGTTTTTACCTTGAATGGTTTTCGTGAGGATTAAATGAAATAATATATAAAGCATCTAGCATACTGCTTGATGCCTCTGTAGGTTCTGTACAAGTGTTGGTCATTTTCTTCCTCTTCTTATTTTAATTAAAATAACATGGACAATCATGTTTTAAGAGCATATCATCTGTCTGCAACTCTGCTAAACATTTTAGACACATTATATCACATAATCCTCACAATACCCAATAAGTAGACATTATAATTCCAACTTTGCAGATAATGAAAATGAAACTTAAAAAGGTGAAATAACTCATTCAAGTGTCAATCAGCTAGTAAACGGTAGAGTCTGGTTTCATACATAAGATCTGGATTTGAGCCTAGGTAAATCTAACTTCTTAATCTAATTCAGAAAACTAGAAAATTTTGTTCCAAAAGTATCCTTAGGGTTCCGTGGCTAGTGAATAAAATAGTAGAAAACCCTTCATTTAGGTTGGAAGATCTAAGCGTTTGGGATGCTTTAAAGATGTGTTAGATGCCATGAGAGCCAACCAAGTGCCAGTTGCTGTCCATAAATGACAAGTTTGTTAAGACCTAACGAGGAGTAGGGCTGGAAGGTTGAAAGAAGCATTTCCAGAAGTCCCCAGACATAGTGAACTGAGAGGAAAGAGTTGGTATCCTTTGCAGTTCAAGAGAGGTTCTGTGACCTGCCCAGAAAGACAATAATCTGATAATTCTAAAAATCTAATCTCCAAGAAAACTTTTGCAATGACTCACAGATTATTTCTAAATGTATGTCTCTTGCAAATGCATCCATATACTGTGGTTGTTATATCTACTGTAGGAAAAGGTAAACCCTCTCCTTTCTTGAGAATACTGCAGAAAGGTCATTCAGAAAGCAATATGGCCCACCATCGTGTTTTAAGCATTTGTCTACATCATACCTTCTGCCAGAATCCCTTTCTCTTTCCTCTTGTCTGCTAATTTGTCTTTAAAACCCAGTTTGAATGTCATCTTGGTAGAGGATTTCCCTGACTTGTTCCCTCCCTATTGCAACATAATCTCTCAGAATACCTTTGTGAATGAGATAGAAAAATAGAGATTAAATGATAGGCAGATTTAAAACTGGTTGAAAAAGTGTATGTAAAGAGATTTGATGGTCTGGAGTGAAATGGTCTTTGAAATGATCGTATTGCATTAATATTAAAAGCAAGGTATGCCGAATTAAGTTGTAGGTGACTCAGAGCATGTAATTATAGCTACTAATGCAAAAAATGACAGAATCATAATTTAATAACTATTCAATGTGAAACTAATAAGAAACCAGTATTTCAATATATAAATATAAATTTCTGTATTCAAGGTTTTAAATAAATTATTTTTTAATTAATACTTTGTATTTGAACAGCTTTAGGTTTATAGAAAAATTGAGCAGAAGGTGCAGAGAGTTCCATATATCCACCTCACCCCCCAATATACAAATAGTTTCCCCTTTTATTAACACCTTGCACAGTACCATACAGAATCATTTTACTGCCCTAAAAATCTCCTTGATTCACCTATTCATCCCTTCTCCCTGGCAACCACTGGTCTTTTCAGTGTCAATAGTTTTGCTTTTTCTGGAATGTCATATAGTTGGGCTCATACAATAGTGCATAGCCTTTTCAGATTGGCATCTTTCAGATGGGCCATACTCTTTTGGTCAGGGCACATATGGAGAATGGTGGACAGGTCAGCTGGGGCATGTGGTACATTGACTGACAGTTCAGACATGTTAATCTAAAATGTTGAGTTTGTGGCTCTGATGTCAGTCAAAAAGTGGTGAAAGAGAAGAGCAGGGCAAGGAGAAATATCAAAAATCTATCGAAATATTTGAACAAATATCATGTTAAAGGGATTACATTTATGTGAGTTTCTAGATTGCTAAAGAAAGTTTCCCTATTCTCAAATATAAAGTGGGGATAATTTTACTAATCCCCAGAGATTTTTTAATAGATTATATGGGATAATGTCTACAAAGGGATTAACATATTGCCTGAACGTGATGTGTTCATCGATTGGATACCCAACGGGGATCAAGAGGTCAGGAGGGAGATGTTGGCTGTGTAGCATGTAAGTGACGTTTGAAGTTAAGTAACATTTGAGTGAGTTGACTAGCTCACCAGGAATGTGTATAGAGCAAAAGAGAAATGGCTCAAGATTTTGTCTGAAAAGACCTGGAGAAAGAGAAACTATATTCCAAAGACAATAATGCCAGGGGAAAAAAATGAACAGATACAGAACTTTTGTGTTTCTTGGATTCAGGTACCTGGGGGACCAGTGATTCCTTTACACAGATTTGCTTCAACTGTTTTCTCTTCTTTTATTCCTGAAGAAAGAACGCCCCACTTAAAGAGTCAACCATTAGTGCGATATATGGCATTAATGAAGTCTTTCAGTTTTCCATCTGTGTATTTGCATTGTACCTGTCACCATAGTACTTGGGTAAAAAAAATACTTGTAGTGAAAGTTCATATGTGTTTGTTATGCAAAGGAGATCTGGCAGATTTAGATTTGGACATGGCAGTCAGGAGAGCTGTGACGCTGTAAGATTATCCATTCAAAACTAAAAGTAAAACTTCAGAGAATACAAAGAACAGATGAAATTCAGCTTAAGGTGAACATGATGACATGAATATATTACAAATTAAAATTTTTTTCAAAAATTATTTCTTTAGTTTTTATATTAAAAACAAACGTGGGTTTTTCCCCAAGGGAAATACAGTCAACTAATGATATGCAATGGATTGAAATGATCTTATTTTCTAAAATATAAAAATATGATAAACAGTAATATAACTTTCTGTATTTTAATACATTGAATTTCTATATTTTAAGGTTAATCGTCAGTAATTTTGTGTTGATTTCAAAGGCATTCTCAAATACTAGACTTTTTATACTGTTTCTCTGCTACCTGGTACCCTGATACATGTGTTTAAGTTTTTCTCTGTATTTCTTAAAGGGATAGTTGCTTTACATGTTCTGCATAGAAAGTCTCCTATAAAATATTAAATCTTTCTTATCAAAATTAATCAAACAAAACTTTGGTTGTTTTTCCAGAAAAAAAAAAAAACATCTTTATATTTTGAAACTTTGTGAGTTTCATATTTTTGGCTATTTATTTTGGAGACCTTTCAAAACCACTAGTACTTAAGTAGTATACCATTTTAATTCCATAATTAATCAAAAAATCATAAACATAATTTTAATACCATTAATGATACTCTATCCTTATACAGTGGTCTACAGTTTTCAAAGCTCTTTCATGTGTGTTACTCTTACCACTTAAATCATGGTTATTATCAAAATCAGGGAAATTACCACTTCCTGACTGGAGATAATGGGCTTTAGAATCAGACAGAGGTGGATTTACATCCTCATTCTGCTTCTTAATTTGTGATCTTGGTCAAGCTATTTAATCTTCGAAGTCTCAGTTTCTTCACTTTTCATAAAACCTCATAGAGTTGTTGTAAGGAGTAAATAAGATAGTACACATTCCATACTCAGCACAGTGCCTCGCACAGGTAGGTAGTAAACAATGTTAGTGATCATTTACCATCATTAGCAACATCGTGTTATAAAAATATTGTTATATCAATAACCCTAAATATTAAACCAGATCTAGAATCTTAGAAATAAAGCAAAACTCTTACGTCAATATCTTCTGATAAATGTGACTCTACGTTAATAATGCAAAACACTTTTAAGTGCTTGTATTTCCCAAGCACATACCCAAAAGAACATTCATTAGTCTTCTAATAATGCTCCCCAGAAAAAGGCCAGATAATGTGGGAAATTCTACAGCATGTCACCTTCTTGATTATTCATAATGTGTATTAGTGTATCAGAAACCCCAATCCAGGAAAGAAACTCTATCAAAAGCATTGCCAAAAGTGCTTATCCTATGCCAGACTATTCTGAGCTCTTTACAAAGAAATTCATTTAATTCTCACAACAAGCCTAGGAGGCAGATGCTATTATTATCCCCATTTTACAGATTAGGAAACTGAGGTGCAGTAGGTTATAAAATGCCCAAGATCTCTCAAGTACTTAAGAGGCAAAATTGTGATTAAAATCCAGACAGCCAGGCACTAGTGTCTGCTCTCCTCACCACCACATCCTGCTTCTATCCTGATAGGACTCTGTAATTTACTAGTTCCACGTTCAGTGCTTACTGTCAGAAACTGTAAATTTTTTTGGATGCCAACACTGCATTTTTTAATACCATCAATAAAGGTTTTTAAAGTAGATTATAAAACAATCCCTTTTTATTTTTTCTCTGCATTCTAAACATTAAAAAGAACACCCTCACTTTAATGCAATATTAGAAATGTATACTCTTAGGGTAGTAAGCTCTTCAAAAATTTCTGACGTCACACACATTTAAAGATGGAGAACAGCAAGCCACAAAAATAGGTGCATATTATGCATAAAATCAGCAGTTAGCATTAGAACTCTTCCAAGTCACCAGTGGGAACTAAACTAATGGAGAAAAGTCAAGCAAAGTGATGCATTCACAGCAACCCCGAATGGGTTTCACTGTAACCAGTGCATGCAGAAAAACTTCTAGAAATGACTTTAATGTCAACATTTCACCACTAATACCACTGAAATGATTACTTTTTGTCTTTCTCTTACTTGTCATACTCTCTCATGATGTGAAAATCGTATCTCTATTATATCATTATTATATTTATTATGATACAATAATCAGAGCATGAAACTCCAGGCCATTATTTATCTCACTATTGCCTGAACTTATCACTGTGCCCAATCAGGTATTGAATGAATGAATGAATGAATGAATGAATGAATGAATGAATGAATATCCACCTATGGTTGAAAGCACAGAGGATGGAAATTTGGGGTGACCTTAGTATCAGTCCTAGCTATATCACTAATCATTTTGTAAACTTCCAGCTCTGAGACTCTATTTGCCATCAGTGCCAACAAAAGTAACTAAAAGTGTAAAAAACAAAGTGAGTGGGGAAAACGAGAAATGTTCTTGTCACCTTCTAGTTAATAAAGGTCTGTTTTAATCACACAGACACAATCTGCCTAAGAATGTTTTTTTTTAAACTCATAGAGGCTTCAGCATCCTGTCTGAAAAACACTTTTATCACAATGAAGCATGTGCTTTTTGCAGGCTGTATCCAACTTAGTCATCTCATTAATGAAAGCAAAATTATAGAACATTTATTTGAGTTGATTAAATTATCCCTAAATGGGGCAATTTCAAGATATGAATAACTTTTCATTCTTTATATTTCTAACTAGACATTTCTTTTTCCCTTTATTCTGCCTTCAGGTTATATAAAATTTATAAATAATTTAAAAGAATATTTCCTAAAATGTCTTGCATTTTAATGAATTCCCAAGATTGAATACCAAAAGGAGTTTAGTATTGTTTAAATCATATGAATGGTATGCATCAGTATTTTGTATTGTTCATGAAAATGTAGTCCTTATACTAGTACAATTTGATAACATAGGAGGAGGGAATGATAATACCTTGTAAAGAGATTATGAAGAAAGCCAGAGGAAAGTAGAGATTAAGAGACGATCTCACATTCTTCCAAAAGAAAATTTTCCACTGACTTCTATAAAGAATATGTTCCTGAATGAATCAGATATGTTCATAATTATTCAAGAAATGTACAAAGATTCATTTGTGTGGCAGTTGCTGTAGGCATAATCCTCTAATTCAGTGTTATCCAAACTATGGAGAATGTACTATGAGAAATTATTTTAATTGTGAAGCTGATGCTGCTTTAGATTAAATAAAATTATAAGTGAGAAAGTTATTTTCAATCTCTTCTGATTATACAGTTATACCAAACCTCAAGTCTGAAAATCTCAGTTTGGTGATAATATGTCTATATCATCTTTCAAACATGTATTAATGGCTGTTTTAGCAAATAAACCCCTTCATTCTAATGAATAGTCTTTAGAGTGGTAAGCTCCTCGAAAAAATTTCTGAAGTCACACATATTTGAAGAACAGAAAGACCACAAAATCAATATTTAACCCTGTAATTCTAAGCCACAAATGAAAACTAAACTCATAGAGGTCCTACTCATAACTTTCTGAAAATAATGAGATCTCATCAAAATCTAGTGAAATTGATTTATCTCCACTATATCTGATATTTATTCTTGGTTTCTATTTATGTTGAGGTATACTGTGGTGACATAAAGTTTCCTCTTCTTATTTTGTAAGTTTGTGCACCATTTTAAGGAAAAATTAAATAAATGGTAGTGCTGATGTTACACATATGTGCCAAAAATCCCGACAGTGGTATATCAGTGACTGAAGTCTGGGAAATATTGTTCTCCCAAGTTTAAACATACAGTCTCTCATCTAACTGACTACATGTGTCTCTGCAGCTGTTTGTCAAGGCCATTAGCCATGGAAGCAATGCACCAACGCTAGTGATAGGATGGAATACCAGGGTAACAGATTGAAATCATAGAATTAGGAAAAGAGTTAAAGAGAACAACATTTATATCTGATATGTTACGGTAATGACAGGGTTGAGTGGCAGTTCTGAAGCCAAATCAGATGCCCTTTGACTTATATCTTTACCTATTGAACCACTCACACTGTTAAATGGCATGGTAAAACATTTCACTCTACAAGAAACTGTGTCTTATTTATTTGTGAGGCACTGACTCTTTGATAGAGCTTGTCTTTAGTTATCTTGTCCTAACTTCTTCTCATATGTTTAATTTTAGCATTATATATGATCAGCAATTTGCTAGTATGGTGGGTATGGGTATCTGTGTGTGTTTTAGTATACACACATAAACATACACATAAATATATACACATGCCTACATATCTTTAAATCATTGTTTAAAATATGAATCGTGGGGCTAGCATGACATAGTCTCATTTTGAGAGCCCCGATTTTTATGCCAGAACAGAGAATTTTTTGAAATGGCACTTTGTTTTTAAAAGCTATGTCTAAAAATCTCATGACCTGTTTGAATGTAGGCAGTGTTAGACACGGAATTTGGAAAGATATATTAAATTCAGACTTGGTACTTTCTTGCTCAGAATGGCTAATTTTTTAGATGCCTGTTAGTAGTCAGTTTTCCTAGTTACTTTCCTTTAGATAACATATACCAGCATTATTAACACCAAATATTATTCTATATTTGAATATAGAGATAGCACCTCTCTGGGCAGTGCCACAATCTGTCCAGAACCATTCTGATGACAAATTTGTTGTAGCTGATGAGCTGTCATCCACATAGGATAATCAAAATGACTGATTATTCAGAGAGACTGCCAACTGTGCTTTTGTAATGGGCCACAGTTGATTGCTTTGACCTGAAGTTAGGTGTAATAGTCACAACTTAGATGGGTTTTGTCACTTTTCTACTACTAAGTATATAGTCAGAGCCTGTTTTTTTTTTCACGCTTATGAGCATAATTGAAATGCTTAAAATAAGATGAATTTGCTGAAGCTTCATTTCGAGAGTGAAACCCTGGGAAAACTATTAACTATTTAGCATTTCTAGTTCATGTGTGAGTACATAATGAGCCTTGTTCAAATATCATTCTATAAAGAGTGCTGCTTCTCTGGTTGCCCACTTCGAGCACCAATACTTGACTTCAAAGTACCTGCAGGACCCATCTGGCATAGGTCTCTATCGGTAACAAGATCTGGAAGGGCTCTTTAATTGGTACTTAATGAAGACAACAAAAAACTTAGCTGATGGTGTATCTATATTTTTTTTTTGAGGTAACTCATAATTATTTACATCAATGACTTGCTGGTATTTATGTCCAGTTCTTTTTTCATGAGGAACTGGTGAAACTCAGTCAGCTTAGATTCCTCTGTTCAGTTCAGATTTCTTACTTTTATATATTCATCAAATATCTTTTGATTTTCTTTGAAAGTTCCACATTGTATTTATCCCAGTTGAAATTGGTCACTTTCCTTTTAGAAAATTTTTAAAATTATAAAAATTAAGTCTCAAAAGGCAATTGTTTAAAATATGCTAGAGTAAAAAATTTTACTCCACTCTCCTGCATTGTATCCCACTAAAATGGTCATAAATAATTATGTACAAAAGAGAAAAGTACCATTATTATCAGAATTCAAACTTAAAGTATTTTTTTAGTTTCAAAATTTTTGAAAAAAACATGATTTTTTTAAAAAAATCTTTTAGAATACTTATTAGATTTTGAAGAAGAAATTAAAAGACTGAGACAAAACATAGAATAGAAACTAAAAGTTTTTGAAAACTATATATACACACACACATATACATACACAGTATTATATATAATGTTCTATGTGTGTGTGTATATATATATATATACACACACACACACACTAATATATGTGTGTGTGTATGTAAATTGAGAGAAAGCCAGAAGAATAAAACAGTACAAAGAATGAAATTAAAATTTTAAAAGATAAGCACTTCTCATAAAGTAAATTACATCAAGATTATATTTTGGAACAATTTTTTATTCCTCATTTAGCCAGGCTTTATTTGAAGCAGTACCGGCTTCCCAATACGATAATGCTAATCAATGTTTTTGATGAATCTAAATCCTTAGGCCAATGAAGCATTTATCCTTAATGAGAAATATAATTAAGTAAGAAGTGTCACTTCCTCTTTCTCTGCCTCGCCAGAGCAACAGGAAAGACTGCTGGGCTGGAGTTTGGATTTCTTTCTCTTCTGGAGCAGGGATACTTAAAACATGGCCTAAGGCCCATCAGTGAATTGTGAGGGTCCTACTGGTGGACCAAGAAGAGATCCAAAATTAGAAGTTTCTTTTTTTTTTTTTTTTTTTGGTTTTTCTGAGTGGCTGGCTTACTATTTCATAAGCTTTAGTTTTCATTTATCGTCTAAGGTTCTGTACAGATAGACAACTAAATGAGTTGGTAATGAGTACTAAATTTGTCAACTAACATTTGCATATTACCCCAGTTTACTGACGATTTGAATTCATCTGGCTGAAGCTCAACCCTGGAAAAGAGTTGAAATTTGAAGTTCTCTAAGCGAATAGAAGCTAGAATAGTAGAGGGCCATTTTTTCACCCCACCTACACGGCTTTAGTCAAAAACATTTGAGAGGCTCCAATCTAGTGGAGTTCAAGTAACAGCATTTTCATTTAATGGGTAGATTAAAATTTTTAAAATATCCTCTGAAAAATCACTTCCTCCCACTACCCCTTCTGTGTTCATCACCTACTAAGGAAAGAGAGAGAGAAAACGGGTCACATTCTCCTTCTGGTCTAACTGAAGAGAAAAACTCTAACTTTGATCTGTTCCAAAGCCAATTCAAATTAATTCAAATAATTTTTTGGTCTATGGCCACGCTACCCTGAACATGCCTGATCCCATCTGATCTCGGAAGCTAAGCAGGGTCAGGCCTGGTTAGTACTTGGATGGGAGACCACCTAGGAATACCAGGTGCTGTAGGTGTAAAAAATTTTTAAAAAGGGATTGTAAATTGACAAGGTCCTTGCAATCTGTGAGAGCAACCAAGGATTGCCTTGCCTAAAAAAAAACTAACTAACTAACTAACTAACTAAATAAATAAATAAATAAGTTTTTGAATGCGTGGTCCTAATGTACAGATTAGTCAAAGACATGGATAGGAAGAAAATTATTAGATGTTTTAGAGATCCCTATGAAGTTATGACAGACGAATAAAGATCAGAAGATGTTGGGTGATTTTCATCTAGAATAGAGGAGAAAGTACTAGAATGGCTTTAATAATAAAGTACTAGAATGGCTTTATTATAATGGTTTTTATAATAATAGTTATATTTTATAACAGAAAAATAATCAAAGAATAATAATAGAATGAGTTCATTAGATTTCATTCATTCAGAAAACATGTATGTTAAACATATAATATCCCAGGCAATGTTCTAGAGACTAAGGATATAATGATGAACTAAAATGATTGGACTTTGCTCCTGTGGTGTTGAGAAGAAAGACCAGGTGTGTCTATCTTGGAAGCAGGATCTTCAACTTCAGATACTGCTTGCTATACTACTGTCCCAGGCCCCCACTCTTCCTGCACTACCCCCCAACCTATTATTGTCAAATGTATATCATATTATTACCTTTTGATCTTTCTTCATTTGTCGTAAGTCCATAGGAATTTCAAAACATTCAAAAATGTTCTTTCCAAACACATTTTACAGAGCTCACGTGATAAATCTATAAATATATTTTTATTAACATAGCTCTGCTTAGTAGTTTTCTAAAGCAGAATAAAGAAAATTTGTCATAAAGAAGGGAGATACAGGGCCACACACTCACTGTGCAGTTACTAGAAATAGGATACAAACCATGTATTGTTCTTCAATGTCAGGTTAATTGACAGTCAGCCCATATGGTATCTATTTGGCTTGTTTAAAATAAACTTTCAAATAAAGGAAGCAAAAAATATTATTTCAACTAACTTGTTTCTGAATGAATAAATTGTCCTTTCTAATTTCCTGTTATAGACGGGAACAAACAGGTTTGCATCAATAACTTCTGTGTGTTTAATACGTGTGTTAAAAGACAGTACCAAATCAAACAGTTTTAATGCCCAATTATGTTAAATAGCCCCCATTTGGATTTTTTTCCAAAATAAATCTAAGTAAATATTGATAAACAGCACAAAGCATATCAATAATTTGTTGTCAGAGCTTGTTATTTGGGAGATTAAAATCATCAACTGAGAGAGCAAATGAATATTACAAGTTACACTGCATCACATTTGCCAGACTTCCTAAATTATTAGCAAATCCACTGGGTAAATGCAGCAGCAAAGCACAATCTGTTTCCCATGCAAATCTGAAATCCACTTACAAGGCATAACAGTGTGTAGACGGGAGTTCAGACATATAATACAGGAGAATTATTGATTCACCATTTTCATTTCCAAACAAAGTCGTCCTAAAGATCACCTTGTACATTTACCCAAAATGAAACAGAAGAAGGGTATATCAGGCTTTTGATTAATTCTTTCCATGTGTACAGATTTAGAGGTCAATTTAAACAATTTGTATCAAGAAGATGATTGGTGTAAGCCAAACAGAACCTATCCTCAAATGAATTTCAGTCAAATAGGAAGTATATAAAATAAATGCACAAGACTCTACCATATACAAGAGTGGAGGTGCTTCTTGGCAGTAAGAGAACTGTAGGAGGAGAGAATGTGTTTAGTTAGATGGTGAAGGAGAACTGGCATCCTGCTTCCTTTGATTGAACTGGGTTTCGAATTGGTTAGGAATTTAACAAGAACTGAAGGAGAAGCAAAGACTTTGGAAGAAGAGTTTGTGTAACTTGGGACCACGGTCCCAATTGCCTTCCAAGGAGGAGGATCCTTTATTTTTGCTCAGGATATTGATGATCAGAGGTATGCAGAGGGGGCCCTAAAACAGCAATGGGGAGCATTATGGCGCAAACGATTCTGATTAATTGAGATTAATTATGAGCCTTTATTAATTATGAGCCTTTATTAGCCGGCTGGTGACTGACTCTTTACCACGCAGGGTTAGAGGAGATCAGCCCCGAGCTTCCAGAGGAGGCAGCTTATAAAGCCTCCTACTACATCCTTGAATAAGCAGATTACAAGAAGCAGAAGTTAGCCGTTAACACTTTGTACAAAGATAAATGTTGCGCTTCCGGGGAACTCTCAGATCAAACAGGGCCTAGTAGACAGTTTTATCATCTGCACCTTGGAATGTTGTGCTTCTCCCTGGGGGCTGGCGCCTGGAGATATCACCTCCCTGAAACTGGAGAATTTCCACTTTTACAGGGAGAGGCTGGAGAGAGCTCTGAGGTCTGAGGTTTGCTACTAAAGGACGAGGTAAGAGGAAGAGAAGAAAAAGGATGATAAAGGAGGCAAAAGTTGAAACTGAGAGACTTTCTGCAACTCGCCTACCTAACATGAAATGATAATTACTTCATTCCTGCAGTTTAAGTCCTTCCTTCTCCCCAGACTTCTGTATTTTGCTTCTGCCAACACATGCCTTGTGTGGGTCGGGGTTTTTTTGGTAGTAGTATTTTTGTTTTGGTTTGTTTTGGGTTTTTCTTTTTTTTTCCTCACTGAAATTAAGGAAGAGGGCTCAAATCTATGACTGGTTAACTAATATATAAGAGAGACTGACCACTTTAGCAGGGAGTTAAGTAAAGTCTGTAAACTAATCACAGACTCTTCTCTAGTTACAAATAGGGCAACATTTAAGCTTCAGCTCCAAAAATTATGAGGGCACATCCAGGGAATGAAAAATTCAAAAACATTGATTTTTTGACTCAGCGCTAATGGTCAAACTGCTTCTAGTTGCATGTAGGAGTTAAGAATGGCAGGCTCTGAAATAATTTTTGACATAAATCGGAGAACCAGAAATGTACAGTTCTGCTTGCAGCTATTCTTCAGGTTCACCAGGAACAGAGAGTTCAAGGTGCTTATGTTATAAATCTTAAATTCCTCAATTCACTTTTCAGTTCATCCATCTTGAAAAGAAGATGTTTTCATCCCTGAGTCATGTACAGGAAGAGATTAATTTTAAATGCAAGCAAAAGAGAAGAGCCTAAATAGTCCGCTAATGATGCTATTTTCCCATTTCCTGCTTTTGATGTATTGTGCACCCATGAATGATGGGGCAAACTTCAGCTCTAGAAAGTCATGTTTTGTGGAGAAAATCCATTTCTATGCCTTGCAAAGCAGAACTACAGGTGCAGCAAGTGAGTAAACAATACCAGCTGCTCCTTGGCTATGGTTCCTTAAACAGAAATTAAGGACCAAGCCCAGGTTTGGAGGTAGTATAGAATCACAGAGAGGATAGCAGTGAAATATTCATGACGTTGGCCTCAGTTCAAGCTTCTCCACCATAGAGCAGCATGTTCACAAAGAGAACACAGCATACAAAGGCTGGATGTCAGAGCTCATGTCTGTCCATATTCTGATAAAGTTATTTAGTGATAATGTCCTTGAATGTGCTGTTAACCTCACCAGGAAACTCCTACCAGATTCATATATTAAAGCTTTAGAAGCTGATTTGGAATATGATGTAGAGTGTGTAAAAGTATAAACTGGTTGCCAAAAAAGTGAATTCATACCACAAATTTTTCAAAAAGGTCATAGTCCCAGGAAGCTAAATAGATTCGTGTTTTTATTTGTTTTTTTTTTTAACTTATAACATGAATTCACTTTTTTTTCCTGTGACTAATTTGTGCTTTTAGAAAAAGGCCTTTACATAGAGTCTATCAGGGTAGAGAAGAATATGATATAGATATCAGAAATAATACATGACTCGTTTTTGTATAACATGAATTTACTTTTTAAGGATGAGTTTATGCTTTAGAAAAGAACTGTTATGCAGGGTCTGTCAGAATAAAGATTATACATATGTCGGAGACTCTCAAAAAGTGTTACGTAGTTATCTGTTTTCTGTATTCTCATCAGTGAACACCTTACCTTGTTTCTTATAGCACCATATGTTTAGTGTCACCAAGGATCAAGGGATCGAAGTGTCATTACATATGACAGAAACAGCAACCAATAACCAAACTGTTGGTTTTGATATTGCTCCTGAGTTATTTTTGACATGTTATTATTTCATTTGACATTCTGAAACTTTCATGAATTTTGGGGAAGGATTTTCATTAGATACAGTAATGATGGTGGAAGCTGAAATTACCATCTCTAAAACATATTTGGAGAACTTTTTCTACCTAGATATCAAATTATAAGCTTCCACAGCTATCTTTTTTAAAACTTCATAGTAAATGCTGTGGACTGTGATATGTCACTTGGGAATTCAAAACAAATGCTAAGAGAACGCTCAATGGGCAAGTCATGCCATTATTTCTTTAAAACGTGTTAGTGTTCTAGTCACCACTTGTAGTACAGTTTACCCCAATGAAATCGACTTCAGTGTCTCTGCCCTTGTGTTGATATTGTCACTTCATGTGCCCATTATTCCCATCTGCTGTCAAGATGTGGGCGCAGAGGCTGGGTGAAAAGGTGAATGAAATACCAGGACACATTATCTGCATGTGCGTGGAAGCCAAACTTTACTTTTAAACTAGGTCTTTTCGGGTAAGCAGCCTTTGCCCTGCTTTGTACATTGCTTTCTATTTTGAATCTGTTATGCCCTGGGAGAAGAAACCGTTGCAAAGTACAAGTTCTTTTTGTGTGACTTCTTCCCTGAGTTCTAGAAGGCTTTTATGAATCAATTTGTGGAAGGTAGAAAGGGCAAGATTGCATGTTGAAAGGCCCTTGCTAACCTATAATCTGCCTTGCCTCTGATTGAGGATTGCAGAAACAGACAACTAAGAAGCTGCTGAGAGGCAGCCATGATGCTTCGTGGATTGCTCCATACACCATGTGCATCTGAATGTTTCACTGGCACAGAGCAATAACACTCCTGTCGCTGTCAAGAGCAGGTTACGTTTTCAAGTATGATAGGGAATTTTCCTGTATTCTTCAAGCTCCTGCTCAGTCAGACATCTTTCCCGAGAAATCTTATCATTTCATTCAGATTCTACTGTGCCTTTGGAGAGAGCTGCTGGGATCTTGGCAGACCTGTGCTGCACCAATATAAAAGGAAGTGACTGAATGCCATTTCTATCCCCTGCTATAAACCAGTCTAAATTCGGAGGTCCTGTGCTTGTCTCAAATATTTGTGTTTGGGCGTTGAAGGGCATAGGATGGCTTCTGAGGACTAGCCTGCTCAGGTATGTGTCTGGGAGTTATGAGGTGTGATGATTAGGGGAACATAGCAGGCTTCTGATAAGCTTATACAGAAGTGTTGCATGTAGAAGAGGTCTGTGATCAGAGAAGTACCATAGGGCAAATCGATAGAGCAGTCTGTGCTGCCAGATGGGCATCATCAGGAAAAATCAAATAGTAAAAGCTAAGTGGGATAGGCAGAAAACTTTTTTGGTTTTTGTTGTTTGTTTATTTGGGGTTTTTGTTTGTTCTTATAAACACGAAAGCTTGGTTTGAGTTCCCATGTAGGGAGCCTCAAACTCCTCAAATTTCATAAATCTCTCAAACCACTTGCCCTAGCCATGACTCCAGGTAGAATTGAGAGCTGAAGACAAGGTCTGTTGCAAGGACTTTCTCCTCATTAAAATTTCTCCTCTTCAGGGGTTCTCTGTGACTGATTTGGCAGTCTTGGCCAGAAAGGATCCAAGTGGCTTTTACCTCATTGGTTTTCACTTCATTGCTCTTGGCTTTCATGGGAATTGTTTCATTGGATTACTAGTGTCTCACTGGCAGGGACCTACAAAAAGGACTGATTTCTAAAGCAGGATCTTCCTCTCCAGCCTTGAGTGGGCTTATTAAACAAATGCAGCCGCTTGACCAGTCTGACCCTATGTATAAACATAAGCATGATTTGGGGCCAGATTCTTTACCTGTATACTTTTTTAAAAGTAGGAAACCTCTTGGATTAAAAAGACTGATGAGTTTGCCCCAGGATCTTTTCCTGAAAAATCTCAGGGGGCTTTCTTATGTGAAGGACCTTGTTCAAAATGATGTTTCTTCGTTTTCTGTTTCACCTGGTCCTCTGCTTTGAGAATGGGCAAAACTCTTGGGGAAAGCATGTTTACTTCTGTCCGTGAGATTTAACAACGTGGATGTGGTTTTAGACAAAAGAAGGAAACACTGTTGTATTAGCAGAGAGATCCAAGAAAAAGTCTCATTTCCTATAGAAATGTGTTTATTTTGCCTTTAGCAAGCAGCTCTTTGTTTTCTGTACTCCAGATTTTCAATCTGCTGATTGAGGCAAATGCATCTAAAGTGTCAGAGTGTAAGTAAGAGTGCTGGGTGCTTTATGGCTGAAACAGACATGTTTCTGGGGTTCTCTGTGACCTCAGGCATAACTTCAGAACAAGTTGATGTTTGCAGCTTTAGTGCCTGCGGGCTTGTGGGTTCCTGTTGCTTCTGCTTGCAGTTCTCAGCTTGTGAGCACACTTGTGTGTGTTTTCTTTTCTTGGCTTGTAGTTTTAAAAGTACAGAATGTACCAGGTTAGGCTCAGCTGGAAGTAACTAAAAGGAAATCTTGGGGAAACTAGCCGAGTGTGGTCCACTGGCCAGAGACAGGCACCACTGAAATCCCTTCGATCTTCCGTGAAGGAAAGCTGAGTAGTCATTAGGGGGCTTAAAAACTTTAATTTCAGACCAATAGCTCTTCCACTAATATTCCAAGGTGTGGTAGAATAACAATTCATAACGGTATCTATTAAATGAAGAACATAATAGTACTAGCTGGCATTTATTGAGCATTTATTATATGTACTAGGCTCTACTAACACATTATCTCATTTTAATTCTCACAGCAGACCCTAGGTACAAAATGCTTTAATTACCCCGTTATAGATCAGGAAAAGAGCATAGGAAGGTAAAATAAATGATCTAAAATAGTTAGCAAAGCGGCAAAGCTGGGATGAAAACCCAAAACAGACTCCAGAATTCAAGCTCTAAAATCACTGAGGCATTTGATGATTGAGTTTAGGTTTTAAGCAGGTCCAAGCTAGGGGATAGGAGGCAGAGGACCACTAGGGAATTAGTGAAAATCATAATTGCCAGCCACCAACTTCTTCGTAGGAGAGGATGGGTTTTCAGACAGCCTTACATTTTAATTTTGCTTTAAAGATTATTTTTCTTGACAGTCCTTACTTTCGTCTCTTCCTCTTCCTGTAAGAGATGATATATTTTTCTATTTATTTCCCAAATTTGTCTACATCTCTGAGATTTTAAGCTTTTACTCCTTTATATCCCACTATCTTTCTTTTTTTCTCCCATGAGATATATTTATCACTTTTTATTTTCTTTTAATAATGATTTTTTATTTCTCTGTTATAGTTGGCATACGATATTATATTAGTTTCAGGAATATAGCATAGTGATTAGATATCTCTATAACTCACAAAGTGATCACCCCAATAAATTTAGTGCCCCTCTGACACAGTACATAGTTATTACAATATTATTAGCTATATTTCTTATGCTATACTTTCTATCTCCATGACTATTCTGTAACTACCAATTTTTACTTCTTAATCCCTTCCCCCTTTTTCACTCACCCTCTCAAGCCCCCTCCCATCTGATAATCCTCAAAATGTTTTCTGTATGGATGAGTTTGTTTCTGTTTGTTTGTTTGTTTATTTTGTTTTTCAGATTCCACATATACTTGCAATCATATGGCATTTGTCTTCTTCTATCTGGCTTACTCCACTCAGCACATTACCCTCTAAGTTCATCATGAAATATCTTTTTCCATCGCATTACTTGTAGTCTGTGTGTGTCTTAACTGAAGTCAGTCTCTTGTAGGCAGCATGTGTAAGGGTCTTGTTTTCTTATCCATTCAGCCACCCTATCTTTTGATTGGAACATTTAATTCCTTTTCATTTGAAGTACTCATTGGTAGATATGTAGTTATTGCCGTTCTTTATTTAGACTTTTGATATATATTTTTTTCTTCTTCTTAAAGAAGGCCCTCCAACATTTCCCTTAATATTGGTTTGTTGTTGATGAACTCCTTTACATTTTTCTTGTCTGGGAAGATCTTTATCTGTCTTTGGATTTGAAATGATAACTTCGCTGGGTAAAATAATGTTGGTTGCAGGCCCTGAGTTTTCATCACTTTGAACATTTAGTGCCAAGTCCTCTCTCTGGCCAGCAAAGTTTCTGTTGAGAAATCGCCTGACAGTCTTATGACACTCACTAGTATGTAACAATTGCTTTCCTCTTGCTGCTTTTAAGATTTTCTCTTTGAATTTAACCTTTGGCATTTTAATTATGATGTGTCTTTGTATGGACTTCTTTGGATGTATCTTGTTTAGGACTCTCTGAACTTTCTGGGGTTGTATGTCTATTTTCTTCACCAGGTTAGGGCAGTTTTCCATCATTATTTCTTCTAATAGGTTTTCAATTCCTTGCTCTCTCTCTTCTCCTTCTGGTACCTCTATGATGCGAATGTTGTTACACTTGATGTTGTCCCAGAGGCTTCTTAAACTATCTTTATTTTTTTTAATTCTTTTTTCTGCTCTCATTGGGTGTCCTCTGCTACCCCATCCTCTTTGTTGCTGATTCGATCCTCCATTTTATCCACTCTGTTGATTCCCTCTAATGTACTCTTCATTGCAGATATTGTATTCTTCATTTCTGACTGGCTCTCTATTATCTTTTCCATCTCCATTTTTATAATTTTTTTTTATCTCTTTGTTTAAGTTCTCACTGAGTTTATCTACTAAAAAAATCCTTGAGCAGCCGTATAACCAGTGTTTTGAATTCTGCATCTGGTAGATTGCTTGTCTCCATTTGATGACTTCTTTTTCATGAGCTTTATTCTATTTTTTTCAAATGCGACATGCTTCTTTGTCTCCCCATTTTGGCTGCTTCCCTATATCTGTTTCTATGTATTTAGGTAGGGCTCCTAAGTCTTCTAGTCTTAGTAGACTGGCTTTATGTAACAGGGGGGACCCATGTAATAGACTTGGGAAGGGTCCAGCTGCAGGCCAAGTTCAGCAGCAGCCTGTGCACCTCTGGGGCCACCTCGTAAGAGTCACCAAGCAACCTACATATGGCTGCCACCTGTGCTGGGCTTATAGGTGCCTCGAGGGACCAAGTCACTCAAAGTTGGCTGCCACTAGTGCGAAGTTTGAAGCTATTCAGCAAGAGGTACAGGGCAGATGCTGCTTTTTGGAGTTTGTGAGCCTTTGAGAGATTTTCCTCAAGTTCACAGCAGGAGCCGAGACAGACCATTCATATGGAATAAATTACTGGAAGTAGCTTGGGTGGGCCCAAAAGTTAGGAGATGTGGAGTCTCGGAGAATCTCGTGGATGGTGCAACCTGTGTTATCCAGGTTGATGTTGCCTGCATCTTCAGGCTGGAAAGGGGGAGAGCTCAACAAAGGAATAATGGTTTCTGCCTGCACCTCCGTTCGGGAGCAAACCACCCCTCCAGCCCTCATCCTGAAGCCCGGCAGCTCAGTGCCCCCCGTATGTCCCTGGTGCCCCTGGAGCAGCTACCCCAGCATTGGAGCTGAGAGAGAGTGAGTCCATCAGTGAGTAAGGCTGGGCATGGGCCTTTTAAGAGAAAAGTGTCCACATCCCACAACCCCCATTTCACTCAGGTGCAACCTCAGCTGGTTTTCACAGCCAAAGGTAGTCAGGACTTCTCTTCCTGGCACTGGAACCCGGGACTGGGGAGCCCAGTGTGTAGCCAGGACCCCTCGCTTCTCAGGTGATGGAGATAGTTCTGCAGCCAGGATAGGCCTCCCAATTCTCCTTCACCACATATCTCGAAGTTGTGGGACCAGGCCATTTCACATATCTGCCCTTCCTACTGTTTAGAGGCAGCATCCCATATAGCAACTAGGATTTCTAAAGGACTCTACTGAATAGGAGGTTTCTAAATACAGAAATAGGGCAAAAAAAGAAAATTATTAGCAAAGAATGCATTGTGTCAGGCAAGGTTGCCTGCCCCAAGGGTAACAAAAGGGAAACATCAGGCAGATTACCTCATTAGTGTTGACTGCGTCATTCTGTGTTGACTGGTTAAAGTTCACATTTTAAGGAAGTTGAAACTGCAATTAGGTTAAATATTAAATCTTAGTTGGCTGATATGGGGCCTAGCACTCTTCTCCGTTGATAAAAGTTTCTAGGGATTTAATCATCATCCTCATCTAGACTCCATTTGGGACCTGTCATCTCTTTTTAACAGTCTCTTCCCTCCACTTTCATTCCCTTCCCACAAGACAGTGGAGAAACATTCCTCCTCTCATGAAAAAGAGGGAAGAAATGAAGTGTTTCCTGTCTCGTTTCCAGAGACAGCTATCCAAGCCAGTAAACCATCTATCTTCTGTTTCCATAATCTCTGTAGTAAGTTATCATAGCCACCTATCATGTCTTCTCTGGAAGCTAGAAGCATATTTTGACTCCTTGTAATCAATAGATTTGAGTATATGGTTATAGTTTTCCACAGTAAGAACTTTTTACTTAATTTTTCAGATTCTAATCCATATACAATTATTGTACTTTGCATAATTGACATAATCTGTGCCATGGTTTGATATCGGGGAGGAAAAAATTTTTCCTTTTACCTTCTAGATTCTTGGCTGAGATCCCCTGTAATAAAAGACAGATTAACAGGAGAAAAACAAAGAGAAGTTTAATAATATGTACACCTCCTGTATAAATGGGAGAGACCCAGAAAGCCTGAGTAACTTGCCAAATGTCCCATGCCACCACCTTAAATACCATTTCCAGCTAAAGACAAAAGATGTTGGGGTCCGGAGAAAGCCGGTTATGGGAGGCTATCAGAAAAAGCACAGTAAGTAAGGTTATGGTTGTTATACAGAGTTAAGTCTCTTACCTTCTCCATTGATAAGAATTTCTAGAGATTTAGTCATTCTCCTTTCCATGTACAGAAAGGGAGGCACCCTTGCAAATCGAGATTTCCCTTGTAAATGTCTCTTACAAAACGGTAACTTCTACTAGGTTTTCGGAGCTTTTCCTATGACTGCTGTTTCTTAAAAATAAGCAATATAAAATAATCCTATGCCAAAGAGGCATATTTTGAGATGGCAAAGTCTGCTCCCTTTCACTGATTCACTGATTTTTTTCTACCAAGGCACAGAATATCTACCTTGATTCAGCCAAATTTTCTAAGGTTTTAAAGAGCTATGTACTTTAGCTTTGGTATTGCAATAGTCTACTCTTTGAAACTATATCTTTTAAAAAAAAAAAAAAGGGGGGGAGGGAGCATTTGAATGCAACTGACATCTGGGAGGAATACTTCATAGTAATAAATATTTCCCTCCTGAGACATAATAATAATTTTATCATAGTATTCACCTAGGTGAAACTATGACACAAATATTTCAGACATTTATTCAGTGATTGGCTCAATGTAAAGTGTATTAAACTTGGCCCTCTATAAACCTATAATTTGAAAAATTCTTGCATTTTACATTGCAGGAAAATGTGTGCCTAGTCTAAATCAGTTGTATTCTGTCTATAAAACTGGTATAAAGAGAATAAGAATTTTTTAAAAAGAAAAACATTATCTCTCAAATAATGTTCTATGCCTTTCTCCACCCTGCACTATTGACTGTCAGCCCAGGTGCTGCTGCAGCTGAGAAAACTCTTCAATGCTTATGTCATCCAGAAAAGTATTGAAAATAAGACAGAAAACACTTCACTACAAAACCATGAGATGTTCTCATGAAGAGAGACTACTTTGTGCTGTTCTTATTGGCACACTCTTTGCTAGATTAAACATAAATAGAGAAAGTTCAGAGGAGGAAATATTTTTAAATGACCAAATAAATAGGAAGATTATACAATAAAAAGATCAGTCTGGAAGTTTAAAGGTTGAGAGAAAATAAACTGACACCTATAAATCCATGAAGGATATGGATAAGGTGAGCAATGAATGAATCATCAAATTCTGAGATACAACAATTAGAGGCTGTCCTCTAATACAAGTGGGGAGAAACAAACACACATAATAGCAATTTATGTCTCCAAAAGCTATCTGATGCTGTGTCACTTAAAAGTACTTATCAGGCAGTTAAGCTGAACTTGGGATACTATAAAAAATAAATAAATAAATAAATATATAAACAAACAAACAAACAAACAGAGGACATAGATATATTTCAGATCTGTAATTTTTAATAACAAGGAGATATTCAATGCTTGTGGGGGGAGAGAAGAATTTTGGGCTTTATATTGGTAATTCTTATTTTGACCTCTTATAGCCTTGAACCTTTGTATTGTTCACAAGCAACTCCAGTAAAGAGAGAACACGGAAATTACAAGCATAAAACACTAACCAGGTTATTTTATTACATAATTAATTTGTTATAGTTGGAAAGGTCTTAGAGGAAGAGTTAAAATTTCTCACTAAATGAGATGTTGACATCTGGTATTAAATTTTTGTCACAGCATGTTCATACTTAACCCATTGCTAGTACCATTCATAATGGAAATATGTATTTTATATGTGAATATTAAATAGATTATTCATTCTTTTATTTCATAATGTAGAATAAATATTCAGTCCATTTTATTAAATGATATTTTAAACTATATGGCACAATATGATAAATAATAATAGACAAACACATTATACTGGAAATTGTTGGAACAAATTTGGTAGATCATGTCTGTTTACACACTAAATGTTTATCATTTAAGATATACTGAGTAATTGAACCAAAAGTGATTAATTACTAAATCTTTTAATTAGATACAAAATATTAATATTTTCTTTTCAAAAAAGTCAACAAATCAAAATTATCACAGAAATCAACAGTGAAAAAATATGTGTTTCAGGCCATGTGAAGAAATCACAACAAGCCTATATTCTTGAGAACAATGATTATTGTGCAACCCTCTTGTCCTAGGTTTATATGACTAGAAATAAAATGGGGACAGGAGTTTGTTTCCTTCTGTTATTTAAGCACTTAGAATTAGACTCTGTTTCCATTGTACGGCCTTGCAATTATTACAATCTACATATCATGAAATTAATAACATTTATAAATTTCAAAATTATCATGTTTCTATTTTTGTGATGTCAATTATAAATTGTTTTCGGCAAAAAGAAAAACTAGTTTTACCTGACATTTTTTGCAAGATCTATACTGGATTATTTTTCTTTTACTAATGCACAAAATATCTAGCTAGATTCAGCCAAGTTTGCTGTGAGATAAGGGTAGTTTAATGTTTTATTATTATTTTAATAAATTAATTTAGTATTTAAACTTTATTGTCTTACATGAAGCATGAATAAGTTACTTGATTTTTAAAAATCAAATTTATTTTACTTATTTTTTTTTTAATTAAGAACTTAACTAAAGATTTGGGATAATTCTAATTTCATGATTCTTTAATAATTGGCTTCAGTACATGGAAAATGTAAAAATTAACTTAGATATCTAGTCATTTTATTTACATGAAGCCAAACATCTGGGGGGGGTTTTTAAGTCTTTGATAATTTCCCTGTGGATTTTAACTTTTACCTAAGTCTGTTTTCCTCTCAGCCTTATTTCTCACACACCTTCAAAAGAGATAAATACTGCTAGTCTACTTAAAAATTTGAGTAGCTGCTCTCAAATTATCAGACTTTAAATCATAAAAATGTACCTTAATACACATACTTGCATAAAATCCAAAAATATATACTTATAGTGTGAAGATCATAGAATCCATATTTGTCACAGAGTCTGAGATCACCTTTGTCATCTACCACGTGCCATTTTTTCACTTCCAAGATTTTGGGGTTTTTTGCTTTGGCCAGTTGCATAAGTAACTTGAAAAAAAAAAGCTTTCAATTAAACATCTACTTGTAAAATTGTTAATATGATTTGCAACGCTATTAAAACACCTGATAGACTGCTTTCATTTCGCCTTTGAGCAGGAACAGTCGACTTCTATACTATAATCAGATTGAATTTTAAAAGTGAGTTACCAACCACTGCTTTCCTTGCTCTCTCTAATTAGCAGTTATTAGCATCTATAGAAAGTCAAAAGAAAACAAGCAAACTGTGAACTGTCTTCACACCTTCTGTAAGCTTTGAAAGTCCTCCTATTTGCAAGTGTCTCAAATAATTACTGAACCACTCACGAACTTATTCCCTTAAATGAAGTTAATAATCATGGAGGCTAACCAACAGTTCATTGAATCAACAGAGAGTGTAAGAAAGGTATTCATAAACTAAATAGGTGTGTTTTTATTTTTTTATTTTTCGCTTTAAAAAAAAAAACAAAAAACTACATACTTCACTGATTCCAAGGGGGAGATTCAGCTCACAGAGAATCTGTGATTCTATTTATCTTACCCTGTGAAGAGAGTCAGAAATTATATCATATGCTCAAGCAAACTGAGGCAAAATTGTGAGTTCGGCACATTAAACTTTGTAGAGCCTTCTCTCTGGGATTTCTGCCTTTTCCTCAGTAATAACCTCTCCCCTTGGACTTGAGAGAACTTAGTCAATTACGGATCTCTGTTAGAAAGCCATCCCCTTTGAATTCTCAACTACGAACACATTACACTTACTATGCCACATGTATTTGTATTTTCATAGAGAGCTCTAAGGCCCAAAAGATTCCAAGACCAGAAGGACTGGTGGTCTCGTGGGGAGAATATCAAGAAATAGACTAATTATAACACTTTGGGGTGGGGGGCGCGGGAGCATCTACACCTGCTTTTAGTTTCCTTCTCCAAAAGTGTTTCAGAAAGTTGGAAAGTTTCCTTTTTTTCCATTTCCAGCCTTATTTGTGTATTTTCCTGGTGTAACTGTTTAAGGGATGTTCAAGGATTCTATTACTTTTATCATAATATGAGAGAAGCTAAGGCATTTGAGTTTCATAAGAAGAAATAGTTTAAAATCTGAAAACTAAATATATTAAGAAATGGAAGGATATTTGTCTCCCATTTTTATGTTTCCTGGAATACGTTTTAGCTTTTTAAATTAATACTGCACTCAAACATCTAAGGTAATTTTATTATTGAGTTTAACCCACTACATAATGCAATCCACTCTCTGTAAAATATTTTAGCTGTAGAATCTCTATGCACATTTACCTGCATGTTTTTAACTTTTATGCATTCTTTTCTCTCATCAATCCTAGCCCCTCTCAAAAAAAAAAAAAAAAAAACATGCTTTTCCAAGACAGCTTGAGCATTATAATATTTTATTCAAAGTATTTCGCAAAGACCAGAATCGCCTGGGAACTTGTTAAAAATGCAGAATCTCAGGCCTCCTCATTCCAGGTCTGCTGAATCAGAATCAGCCTTTTAACAAAATCACCAGATGATTCATGTGCACATGCAAGTTTAGGAAATGCTGATCTAGAGTATGCTTTTAGAAAAGCAGTGTAACGTGATGTTTAGGAAGATTCTGGATCCTAAATGTCTGATTCAAATCCCACCTCCATCGCTTGCTAGCCGTGTGGCCTTGGACAAGTTACTTAAACTATCGATTCTTCGACCTCTTAATCTATTAAAAGGCGAATACTTATATTTCTTACACCTATTCTTGTGAGGATAAAATGAATGAGTGTGTGTAAAACACAGGAGTGTTGGCACATAACAAATACTATATAAGTTTTAGTTACTTTGTGTTAGATTATTATATCTTCTTTATTATGTTATTATTATTAAATATAATAATTATTGTCACCATTAACAAGGGGAAGCCTTTTTTGTAATTTTGATAAAGTCTTCAATAAATATCTAAATTGTTTATAGCAGTAGTTTGAGAACAAAAGGTACACACTTATTCTATTTTTTTTCTTAATTGCGTGGTGCTAATGAAGCCAGGGCTGTGGGTTTAATCCCCTTGTCAATCCATTAACTTCACATGGAACAACAACAACAATAAAACAATGACGGAAATTCATTTTTCCAGTGGAGTTTCCAGAAGAGAAATT
>NW_006494610.1:10681731-10694988 GCF_000325575.1 Pteropus alecto
CCCCAGGAAGCCATCTCACAAATGCTTGGCTTTGCCTAAAGTACATATGAGAAAATAAAAAATGAAAGAAAGGAAAAATCTGTCAGGCACAGCACAAAACAAGGACCAGAACAATGAAGAGTAGGTTAGAGTGGTAGAAAGTTCTGATGATGCTTAGGGCAGTTATATAAATGCATCGTGGTCATTTTCCAGCAGTTATGCAGCCACCTGTGTTTTTGAAGTACCTTTTACCAATTTGTAATATAGAACAGAATTACCTACTACTTCAACACTGTTTTTAGAAACTGGATCATAAATTAGATTTGACTATCAATTTAAAACATAATAAAGTTCATCTTTTATTTGAAATGCATTCTCTGGATTCTGTAGTAATTGTAAATTACCTTAAGGCATCTACGTCCACTTTTACTAAGAGATTTAGCTTTTTGATAGTGTGGGGGCAGAAAAATAATTTTCCTCCCATCTTTCTAAATTCTTCTGGCTGGACTAATAATTGAGTTAACATAAAATAGATTAACAGGGAAGAAAACAACCAAATTTATTACATATGTTCATACAGGGGTTCCCTAAGAATATGAGACCAGCGGACACATTGGGCAGTTGAGGATTATATGCTGTTCTGGACAAAGGAAAAGGAGCCAGGGATCTAGGATTTCAAAAGGATAACAGGCAATTCACTGGTAGATGAGAAAGAGTAAACATGTGGTGAGCAAATTCTTGCTGGGCCATCTGATACTCTAGCTTTGCTAGAGTTCTTCCTGTCTGCCACCCTTAACTCATATATACTAAGGTGAGAGTGCTAAAGATAATATGCTAAGGTTCCCTTCCTGAAGCAGGTTTTTCTACATGAATTCCTTTAGGTGGGTAAAGGGGGAGAATCAAAAGGTTTGGTTTCTTTTAGTCTTTTGTTTCTTAAAAATAACCAGCTTAAAATAATATCCTAAAAGGCATATTTTGGGTGGCCAAATCTCATTCCCCTCATTAGTAACATGAACATTATTTCTGCGGGCGACCTCTGCTAGACCTTCCTGCTTCTCACCTTGCGTATAAGAAGATCGGTCCTCAGAAGACTGAGACACAGTCAATGCATACACAAATTTTTACCTCCTCTCACCATCCCCAACTCTACCACATGTAAATTCTGTGACCTCAAGCAAGCACATTTTCTTTGTACCTTCATTTCACATCTTTTAATTTGGATTGAAATTTTTCTAAAATTCCTGATTCAAAATAAAAGAAAACAAAAATACATTTCTCGCTTCTTTTAATAAATAATAGCAATAAATGAAAAAAATAGCATTTAAAATCGTTCTTGAACCTATTTATAGTTTCAGCTCTTAGACTTCATGAAAAGGAAGCCTAATTGGAAAATGATTAGTGGTTCTTTGAGAGAAAAGAAAGTAGAACAAGATGACTGAGTAGTAATCGCTGAAACAGTAGAATTAGAAGCTTTGTGCAAGACTACATTTTTTAAAATAAGAATAAATTTAAGTCAAGTGACTAGTTATTAATGATGATCTTTCAAGAACACAGAATTTAGTATAAAACTGTCATAGGTTTTTATCTCAGTTCTACCCCTCAAAGCTATCTGAATTTGAGAAAGTTCATTTTTCTTCATTATAGCTCTCTTACACATGTAACAAAAGAAAATGCATGTCAGCCGCATGAGTGCATTATTTTCGTGTCTTTGTGCACTAACATTCACCTTCTAGAAATAGGAAATAGAAAATTATCCTAAGCAGTAAGAAAATAATGAGGTCAATTGATAAGTGAAGAAAGAAATTATACCAAGACTCATGACACAAAAATCACTTGCACATAACGAGGTTAATACTATACTCTTCTTGTTTTTGTAGAAATATATACATTATCTAAAAACATCAGTACATTGCCAGAGGCTTTTTTAAGAACACTTAACATGAGATTTACCTTCTTATAATTTTTTAAGTGTATAATACAGTATTATTAACTACAGACTCCAAGTTTCATAATATCGTCTACTGAGCCATTGTGGTGAGAACTGGCACAATGGGTAGACACTCAGTGTGGGTTAATTTCTGTGCCACATGTACTCTGAAGCTGATGCTCTGATTTGCTTAAGGCTTTGTCTCTGATGAGCCCCTGTCCTGTCAGTGTTTAAAGTTAGTGACCACTAGAACCTGCTTGAGAGTTAAGTTATGAGTACATTCTTGAATACACACTAAAATTGACCGAACATGTTTCTTCTTATTCAAAGATCCTTTTAAATTTTCACAGTTTTGTCCTCTTGGCTTGATAGTTCCATTGTGATTAGAACTTAGGAGAATATATTAACTTAAAATATCTACTCAAAATTTCTGTGCCAGTCCACCCAATGAAATAAGACTGTTTCTCACAACCCCAGAAGGATACATCAGGTAAAGAGCTCTTTGTGAGCCTTTTCCATGTTTTCTATAATTGTTAGTTTTTAATATGTGACAGGGAGATTTCCCCAATCCCACATTAACTCAGGTGTGTTTTTTAAACAGCCACTATAAGTAAATATTTTCAAAGACTCTTTAAAAAAAGAAAAAGTAAATTGTCTCTATTTGTCACACAATAACCATTTAAAGCCTCAGAAAACCCAAGGAAGGCATACTGGTATGATTTCCTCCTACCAAAACTAGTTTTTATCCCAGTAAGCTAGATAAACAAAGATATTCAGTGGACTCGACTCTTTTCTATTATTCTCCTCATCTTTTTATGCCTGGAAAGCCAGTCTCATTGGTTTATATCTTGCTTCTAAGGTTTTCTCAAGAGTCCTTCCTATAGATTGGGGGTGGGATTGGGGTGGGGAATCACATCAGCAATAACCCAGTCCTCTAGCAAGGTGACTGTTTGCAATAACAGTTTACAAATTTCCACAATTTCACCCTTGAGATCCTTCAAACTCTTGGGTGAGTGCCATCTTGTCCTAGTGATTTATTTATGTCAAATTTGTCAGCTGAGCTTGGAACATCTTATGTACTCCACACCTTTTGATCTATTACCTCTGACCTGTAGAATTCCAACTTTCCTCCTTCCTTTTGTTCTCTTTTCCAATATTTTTATTGCTCAAAAAGTCATCTTTAAAATACGATTCCCCATTTCATGAACTTCACTTCATACTGTGTAAAGTCGTATTTCATTTTGTTACTCTAATTACATGGCCAAGCTTAGTATTTTGTGTTTGTTACTCAAGTTTCATGGCCAGGGTATGAACAGCATTGCTGGGTAAAATTTTCAGATAAGTGATAATTGGAACTAAGCCATCAGATTGAAAGGATAGAAGGAAATAAATATCCCCTAGTCTATCCTCATATTATGATAACTAAGCGTTCCCAGAGAATAATAAAGGGCCAGTGAAATGGGACTTTCTATAAATACGACCTTTGCCAGAAAAGGCAAACATTTTAGTTTCAACCCTTGTAGGTTGAGTTAAACAATGCACATAAACATGTAGTTTGTTATCTTCCTGTGTGGCTTAAGGCTTCGTTTTGAATGGAGTGCTCCTCAAAGAGGCTGAGTATATTCTTAAACTTTATTTGATATTTATTTCTCAAGAGAACAGTCGTTTGTTCCAATGGTCTTCCCATTTTTTTTTAAATTTACATATTTTTGTATTTGAAGCACTCCTTAAATTTTTCAGTTCATGGAGTAATTCTTTAATTCTTGTTCCTCACTTCCTGCCAAGAACTGTTAGTGTGTACTATTTGGTAATTGCCACCGTTAAGCTCTCTGAAGGGCCTTTATTCAAGTGTTAGATTTAGTGATTCTAGTTACTGTTGTTCTGGTAGCAATAAAAAGGCAAATGATGAGCAGGCTTTCAACAAACAGTCCTTTATTGTGCCCAAAACTACCCTGGGCTAACTCCACCCTAAATCGCTGTGGCATACAACTATAGAAACTCACAAAGGTTTGAATAATAACAGGAACTACAAATTAACAAAACAGCTTGTGTACTCACCATCCAGTGAGGACAAATTAGGTCACCTTAACATTAATGCCTGCTTATATGAAACTCTATCTGACCAGTAGTATCTCAACGCCCTTCCTGAGGCTTCTCAACAAGTGTTTATGAGACACGGTATAAACAGTGTGATCTGTGAGTGTTAGTCTCTGCGGAAGTTCAGCCCGGTTTTTCCTGTGCTACGTGAGTGTCCCATTGTCAGTGTCCTTTACTCATGAAGTTCTTTGGGGCATCCTTACCACAGCCTTTTCTGATAGTGTACATCACACTGCTAATTTCTGTGCATAAGGTTCTATTTTTCACTGTTCCCAAACTGCCGGTCTCCCAGATAACATACTTAATTCTCTGTAAGGCTGAGAAAGTGGTTAGATCTCCCGGACCTTCTTCCTTAATAAGGCAGTATTGCTCAGTCTCGATCTCAGTCTCAGAGAATGACATCTTTCCTAAAATCAGCTCTCTCAGTTTCTCTTCCTTACCCTTCTCTCCTTAACTAGATCTGACTTTTAACTAGATCAAATGTTTAGGTGTATGTCGATGCCAAGATGTTACCCCCATTCCCATCTTCATTGTCCTTATTAGCCTAGTGTCCCTTTACACACAGAGACACCTCACAATACATACACCTTCCCTCTGATTTACGCACACACATGCACACACATGAATAAGCCTATAATATATTAACTAATGAACACAGACAGAAAGATTCCCAGAAGGGTTACCCACCGGTCCTAAAAACAGCCTCGTCCTCAGTGTGAGCTTAGGAAGGACATCCTTCCTTATTAGCATTTCTCCAAGGTTCCCCTTGGCAAACACAATATTCCCCTTTGTAATTAAAAAAAAAGAGTCTAGCCTTGTTAGAACTCTCATTAATGCAAGAAATAATCTGGCATCTCTTTAAGAAGTAGAGGGTAAGCCAAAGACACTAGAACTTGGATTTTCAAAATGCAGATACATATCCGGAAGCATTACATGTGCACTAATTCACCTTCTAGAAATTTCAGGCTGATCAATATTTAATAAGATTATGCATAGCCTAATTACTATCTGTAATGAACTTTTTAATTTTTAGGCAACTTGACATTGGGGGGTGATGGAGAAGATATTCCTTTCGAATCTCTGCTTATTGCAATATGCGAACCTTACATGGTGTTTGTCAGCAAAGATAAAGATGATTTTATTGTAATTATGCTGGTCCTGTTCTCGCTATTATTACTACTTTATTTTCATTTATCATGTGCCAGGATTTATGCTAAGCACGATTTATTATAACATCTCATTAAACCCATGCAACATTTTGAAATAGATTGTATTTGCACTTTCCAGATGAGAGGTTAGAAACTCACTCTGCCATCCAGCTTAACAATCACCAATTTTCCTAAAGATGGATTGGCTTACACAGCACCATCTAGTTCTATACTGCCCAAAGGGTAGCCACTAGCAACATGTGGGTATTTATAATTAAATTAATTAAAATAAAATAACAGCTCATTTTCTCAGTCGTACTGGCCATATTTCACATGCTCAATAACCACACATGTTGGTGGCTACTATATTGATTGCACAGATTATAGAACATTTCCATCGTCATAGATGCTTTCCTTTTAGTTGAAAGCATCAATCAGTGTGCTGAGTTGCTTTGCTATAGTTGCTTTCCTTTCAGTTGAAAGCATTGCTGTGCTGAGTTTACCTGCCACATTCACATTCTAGTGGCCTCCTAGTACTCTTTCATCTGACTGATCCCAACAAATGTTAACAGTGTTTTATCTATTTTTGAGTCTATCTTCCTTTGTAAGTTCCATAATGCACTTCATTATTGCTTAGCAAGAAATACGGAATTTTGATCATTCTCCCAATTATCAATATTCGCTTCCCTAGTGTCCAATTTATGCTCTGCTGCTCTGTTGCCCTGTCTTTCTGTATTTTCAGTAAATTTTATTTCAGGGTGAATCATAGTGTAATCTTTTGGAAGACATTTTAAACAGCAGTTAAGTTCATTATGTGTTATACAACCATTCTCCTACCTCAAAGGTCCTCAAACACACAAAAATAACACCTGCTGCCCGGGTGACAGTGATTAAAACTTGCCATAAATGGTGAAACACATCCCAATTTCAGAACTTTTTAAGTAGGAGAAGCAAAAAATTATGTTAAAATTGATAAAATGTAAAAGCTTTGAATATAAACTCTACCAGTGAAGTCTGTGTGACTATAGACAACTTATCTCACTTCTTCAAGCCTGTTTCCTATCAATAAAATAAACACGGTGATGTCTTCCCCACAGGATAATAGTGTTATCCAAATGAAAAATACCTGTAAATGACTCAGCACTTATTAAGCACATACCATGTACCAGGTAATGTGCTGTATGGATAAGACTGGGTCTTATTCTCAAATAATTCACAGTCTAGGATGAAAAAGAAACATGAAAATAAATATTATATTATAGAATAGTAAGTCTTATAGTGACTAAGTGAAAGGCTGGAGGTGTGGCACCAAGGAAAGAGCAATTGATAAACTTTTGGAGATGGAAGCAAAGGCAGCTAAGAGGATTATTAGAGAGGTCTGTGAATGTGAATTCCTACCCTCCTCCTTCAATGAGTGAATGTCTCAGAGCAGAGACAATGAATAATTTTGTTAGGAAATTTGTTTATTTTTAATGGGTTGTCAGGAGCAAGAATGAGTCATTTCAGGAGTCTTAGTCTGCTTCAAAATAAAATAACATTTCAGTGTGTTGTTAATCTTAGGAAATGGAGTAATGGAAAGCAAAATCTTTACTCCGTCCTCCTCCCAAATCAGCTATATTTAGTAACTTACCTGAAATATTAGAGAATGTATTTATACTTCATGATCTTATAACTTCTCTTTATTAGGATTTTTTTATTTGCAAGAAAAATGAGGATGTATTGGTCAGTTTTCAGTAACCACCATTCAAAGCTTTATATCTGTTATCTCATTTAATTCTCACAAGTTTAAAATTATTTTAGGAGACAAAAAAATTTTTAGAATATAGCACTCTAAACCATGCCTAATGTAACTTAAGAAACTTATAGAAAATAAAACACTATTCTTGACCATAAGAAGCCCCAGTATAAAATGATTTGATGTAAATAATTTATATAGTGTCTGAAGCATTTAATTAAAAATGTCAATATTTATTTTCAATTTGTACGTGTCACATAAATGATAGATATTTCATATGTATCTCTTATGCAGAGTTCCTCTTTCACAACAGACACTATATGCCTTCTTGTACTCAGCCCCGGCTTACCACATTAGTCTTACAGAACATCTGGTTAAATGTTCACAGACCGCAGACCATCAAAACCATTACCACCACCACTGATGACAGATCTACTTGCTCCTATTATGGGGCTGAGAATGTCTTTTTGCTGCTTTGGGGGTCCTTGAGACAGTTGCCATAAATGGTTCTTTCCATTCCGTACCTTAAAGTCAGAAAATGGGAGTAGGGGAAATTTATTTTATGCTAAATTATGTAACATTCTTCTTCCATAGGACTAACCTTATTCTTTGAACTTACAGCATTGTTTTAGCATTAGTGCATTCATCAAGTGCCTACAGAAAGAATTGTTCTTAAAACTTATCTACTTAATATAGTTTATATTCAGAGGTAGCATAATAATATCTTTATTTCATTTTTGAATATTTTATAAACCTTTTGAAATACAGTCTACCTGTTTTTAAAGACTGCACCCTATTCTGATTCTTTCTGTCCAACTTCAGTGTTCCACCAGCAGTTCAGCTATCACATTTAAATGGAATTAAGGTATATGAGAATTTATATAGTTCTACAGGTCTTGAGATTCCTTGCTTAGTACAAAACAAATTAGCAGCATGAAGGTATAATATAACATTATTCCTTTTTATCATTAGCTTCAATATAAGAGATGAGGCACAGGCTTTAAATGAAGCCTTAAAATAATTCCTAGATGAACATAAATAAAAACATTAACAATTTTTAAAATATTAGTAGGTAGTTTCATGATTTCCTAAGTTGGACCTCTTTATGAAATCTGTTATAGCTCCATCCTTGTCTCACTTAGGTTAAATCAGAGCATGTGTTTTTCAGATAATAGCATTATTAGAATGCCAAAAATAATTATCAGTTGGAATTTTGAGAGATATGTTATGAACTCTTAATATTTACTATTTCGTGTATTTCACATGAGTACTATCAAAAGCATAGTTAAACAACATTAGTTTTAAATAATTGTCAAACTTATTTAATCTTTTGTTCTAAAGTCATATGCAGGTCACACTTGCCAAGCCTAGGGCTGTAGGACTGGATCTGCCCAAATTCCATAAATAGCAAGTAGAATACATTTCAACCTCTTGTATGATAAAGGAAAAAGTGTATGTGCATGCAAGTGTACATGTGTGCATGTGTGTGTTGTGCAAACATCTGAAGCATATATATGTCATGAGTGAATGAATGCATGTTTGTGTTTTCAAGGGAAAAAATCGATTTTATTTCTATTGCTCCCTCCTTTAGCCTTTTAAAATTGGAAGTTAATGGTTCTTCCTATTAAGAAAAGTAATACATATTTTACATGAAATTTAGAAAATAAAAAAGTACAAAGAATAAAATTAAATTCAACCATAATATTACCATTCAGAGAAAACTACTCTGAGATTTTAGTGTATTTCCTCATAGTCTTTTCTTTGTGTATATACTTTTTGCTGTTTTTGCTAAACAAAATTAGACAATTATTCTGGATATGCTGTTTGATATTCTGCTTTTGTACATAATAATATATTTTTATATATTATATCATATTCTTTTCCCTCATGCCACTGAATATTTTGCATAAAGTGAGTCATATTTTATCATACTCAATTTAACCACTCCCTTATTTATAGGCATTTGTTTACAACTTATTAAAATGATACTTTACCCTTAGACATCAATCTTTCCGTACATCAATTGCTTTCTAAGAGTGGCATACTAAGGGAAAAGATGCCCCAATTTGCACCTATGGGAAATGCCTCACTATGATTTGTGTAGCTTCTTACTAAAAGTCTGTGATAGCTGGAATATGTTCCCATTGATTTTAAGAAACGGTATATAAATTCACTATTTATAAGAGCCAGAGACAATCCTGTTTGTGTCTAGGCAAACCATAGATTCTGAGGAAAAGTTAAAATAAGTCCTCAGCCTTTTGCAATCTTGCTTTTTCCACATTCCACTGAAACTTTTACACGGTTATAATGGGCCTTCTGGAATTGCAACATCCAAATTTTTCCTTGCCTTGTGTGTAGCATGTGACAATATTGATTTTGTGACTAACACCTTACTTGAGAGCTCCCACACACTTTCTCTCTTGGTGTTTCTCTACTTCTGAACAATCTCATCTTCTTTTGCTTGGTCAGCCCCCCTTGCCTGCCCTTTTAAAGCTACACCACACCCCACCCCCATGTTTCCCAGCCACCTCCATTGCCCCAGCCACCCCTTTTACCGTGACTCCCAAATCTATATTTCCAGAGAAAAATTAGTTTTATATTTCAGAATCATACTTCCAACTGATTATTAGGCATTTCCACTAATGGCATCTCAGTGTCAATATATGCAAGGCTGAACTGCATGTATTTAATTTAAGGTTTTATTATAATACAGAAAATAGTTTCAAATTCCTGAAACCTTAAGACTGAGACATATTATAATTTTTAAAATATGTTAAAATTTGCAGCCCACTATAATCATTATAATGTCTATCATGAGAATGTCTGGCTTACCTGGGATAGTAGCTCTTTTTCCATACTAATTTATATAAAGCCAAGGATTAGGGTTTGATGTGCATAATTACATACGAAAAACTTTGTACATAATACTTTAGGAACTATTTCCATTATAAGACTTTCGAATGACCAAAATACATTTAAACTTTTCCATGTTCTAACTTATAATTCTACTAAAGCCCCACAGGAAACTACTGATTAAGACTGAAGCTCTTCGTTGTTCCATATAAACCCAACCTAAGAAACCACCCTCCCAAGAGATAAGCTGGCATATTAGTCAGAAAATACATACTTACAAAAATGCTTACATTTTATTTGTTTTTTTTTCTTGAGCTGTGATATACAATGAATTCTAGTTCATCCACCAGCCGTTATTATTTATTAGCCCAGTGTTGAACTTAAGCTATAACATGTGTAAACAAAAACCATTCTAAGTATCAAAATAAGTTAATTCTTGCATCTGATTATGCCATGTTTTTTAACACTGGAAAATTCAGATAAAATAAGCAACTCAATTCAGCTGCTCAGGTTTACCAGATTTTGTCTTTGTAGAAGTGAATTCCATTTACACAATATGAGCTGTTGTTTTAGTGTATAATGTAATGTGAAGTGCTGTGTTGTCACGTTGTGTTATGTGAAGTTCTGTAAAACGTCACTCAATCCTCCTTTAATAGGCTTTGGAAAGGGGCTGTTACATAGGACTTATTTCCTCATGCCTAAA
The DNA here is from genome assembly GCF_000325575.1 of Pteropus alecto. NCBI lineage: Eukaryota > Metazoa > Chordata > Mammalia > Chiroptera > Pteropodidae > Pteropus > Pteropus alecto. The sequence goes on from NW_006494610.1 coordinate 10,692,174, forward strand.
ATAAAAATCCCTTCTCACAGTGAGTAAATGGCCAAAATCTCTAATGAAATGTTTTCAATGTAACATGCTGTTTTATAACAATAATGTGTACCTTTCAGAGGACATTTTTTCCTGGATGATTTATGTTTGCTCAATGTTATGCATCTGTCTAATGCATGTTACTTACCATAACATTAATATGTTTAGCTGTATCAATATGCTAACAATATCATTTATACCTATAATTTTCTTCCCCAACAAATACTAAAGCTCAAATATATTCTATCCTTTGCATACTGAGTTTTATTATCTCTGCACTTTTGATCAAATACCACTTAGTCATTCTATATGGTCTTCTCTTCCACAGACTATGCCGTAATTCTTCATTTACTCTTATTTTCCTCATGCAATAATTTCCTTTCAATCCCATCGTTTTTTCCCTGAACTTTGCATCCTGTCCACTTCACAGAAGAGCAGTTCATCCATCCATCCACCCATGCATATCCATCCATTTATCCATCATTTACTTCTGCTGGATTCATTGATTTATTCACTCAACAAATTCATATTGAAATCATCTGTGTACCAGGCAAGTGGCAGAAATCAAATAGAAGACTATCTGTAGTTACTGAGTGAGACTAATTTTTTAAGTAAACATATTTAGGGGAAAATACATATCTAGCAGGGAAAAAAGGACAATGCTAAATTCTGTCAAGGGGACAAAGATGATGAAACACAATTCTGCCTTCTAGGATCTTTTAATCTAAAAGGAGAGAAAGACATGTTGATGAATGTAAGCAGTGCCACAAAGAATCAAGACATTCATTCTGGTGACTTTACATTCCAGATTAATATTTTTATTTTTGTATCATAATTTTACTACTGGCTCAAACAGTAGATTATTTAACAAGGTCCAGTTTTAATCTCACTTATTCTATAAAGTCCTCCCAACTACTCTTTTTTATATTTCATCTCCAATCTACATCACACATTTTAATAAATTTTTGTTTTTAAATTGTGGAAGCAGCAGGATGTGAGAACATAAAGTAAAAGCACCACTGGCTTCTCTTACTGTTCTCTTGGCCCTCTTGAGGACCCTGGACTTGGTCAATCAGCTTCCTCTCTGCATGTAATGCATGTTTCATTAATTGAAACATTCTCCTTCCAGGATCCCAGCACAATGGGGATAACAAGTCTGTAAAACTTATAAGAAAATTTAGTTATTTCAATAGTAGTGGGCCGCAGACTGGGGTCAGAGCCGGACTGGGAGCATATGCAAAAGAATTCTTCAAGAAGTAGGCAGCTAAATCTGTATCTCATCCAAAAACATACTACTCTTTTTGTGATAGCTTTCTGTTATACATTTTCTTGTGTAACATATATTAAAAATAAAACTTGTAAATATGGACACAAATGAAGTTTTTGATCCTAAAAAAGATTCTCGTGCACCAAAAGATTGAGAACCACTTAAATGTAACAAAGGTCTTTGCTCAAAAAGTAAATGAATTTAGCTTGATGTGTGTTATTTTCTTCACTGACCCTTTCTTTTAGTTCTTCAAAGTTAATTAACTTTGAGTAAATGAATTTTTTTTGATGCTCCTGAAATACAGTGAGAAAGAACAGGCTTTGGAATCTGATGGTCTTAGGTTAAGTTACTGTTGTGTGAGTTTAGTCAAAGTTTTAGCTTCCTCATCTAAAAATAAGAGTACTTTTTTCCTCATTTGGTTAGGTATCTTTTCATTCATTCAATAGAAATTTATTGAGCATTCTATGAATGAGAAAATCATACTGAATGGTAAGGTTATAACACTAAGAAGAAAGAAAAAAAAAGTGGGATCCCTGCCCTGATGGTGCCTGTAATCCAGTTGAGGATTTAGACAGACAAATTATAATACATCATGATAAGCGTTATCATGTAAACAGTTGTAAGAATTAAATAAAGTTGTGCATATAAACTGCTTAGCAATGCCCGTCTTGGCAGATACTCCATAATAGTATTGCCGTTAGCCTCGCCGTTGATATTTCACCTTCATCCTCTACTCTCCCCTTTTCCAGCTACAAAGTAAATTCATTGATGGTCTATAGCGGTTATGTCCAATAGAAATAAAGCAAGAGCTACATATATAATTTTTAATTTTCTAGTAGCTATGATATAGGACGGGGCAAATTCCTCAAATGGTGGCGGGGGGGGGGGCGGACTTAAGCCCTGCACTGAGAGAGAAAAGGGTTCTTTGCTGAGCTCAAGAAAACTCAAATACCTGCCAAAGTTAGTCAAAAGGAAAGTTTATTAGAGAAGGGGTAACACTCCATAGACAGAGCATGGTCTCCTCTCAGAGGCAGAGAATGAGAGAGCCTGAGAGAGACTCTCTAAGAGGGACAGACACAACAGAGAGAGATGAGGACAGTAAGAAAGACAGAGTAAAGGCACTGAGAAGGACTGAGAGAAAGACATTGAGAGGGACCCTCGAGTGTTCGGGGAATTCAGTTTATATATCATTCTTTAGTTTCTGTGAATTACAGTTTAAAGACTCTTTACCCATTTTCCTTTGATATGAACATACAGTGCGGAACGGATAAGAGTATATAGCAAGAAAGGCATGCTGGCAATCCCCAGCCTTTGATCCATAGGTTCCCTATGATTTTAGCTATAGGGAATGAATGATTTTATTTTGTGTAGAGCACTATTTAAAGACTCTGTTTCCCCTTCATGGTGTGGAGAAATGGTTTATTAGCAATCACAGCAGAAATTTTCCTTCGTTCTTTAGGTTTCCTTGTGGTCTGGCTATAGAGCTGACCAGTATATTGCAGTCTCTGAATATAGCTTGATTTAACATTT
>NW_006494610.1:10695026-10701374 GCF_000325575.1 Pteropus alecto
AAAGTAAAAAGAAACATGAAAAAGATTTTAATAATATATTTGATTTAACCCAGTATATCAAAAATATTATCATCTCAACATATAATCAACATAAAGATTATTTTTATAAGTTTACATTATATATTTTACTGTCTTCAAAATTCTATGTGTATATTTTACACTTACAGCACATCCCAATTTTAACCAGCTACACTTCAAGTGCTCGATAGCCATGTGTGGCCAATGGCTACCAGATTGGGTGACATGGGTCTATACTTTCTAATTGACCTATATTAAGCTTCTTGAGAGGCAGCGATCTATAGGTAGTAAGCTTATAATAGTCTTTAATAAACCATCATCATTTCCTTCTTCCCTTTCTTCCTCTCTCCTTTCCTCAAGCTGTAGGTATCAAAGATAAATTAGAAGCTATGAATCTTGCCCCCAACTCCAGTCCCCAACTCCAATGTAGTGAAGGAGAGAAACCAATGAGTAGATACTTTACAATACATTAAGAAAGATAAATGCCTATGAGAATAGGCTATAAGAATAGAGCAGGGAGTCACCAGTTACCTGGGGACGTCTACAATGGCCTGCACCAAGCACTTAAGGCAGAAAAGTCAGACTGTCTGGTCCATGTCAGGTTCCTCTACTTTAATAAAGGACATGCTTCTTTAGCTCATTTCTGGAAACAAAATGCAAGATTCCCAGGAGGGGCCTCTCTGGCAATACCAGTGATTGGTGGCATACTAGAGGAAAACCAGCTACCAGGTTGTTGTGATTAGACATAAAAACACAAATGCACTTCAATAAAAGACTCAGCTGTATTTGCTTTTATTTCCTATCTGTTCCAAATAGCTGCAATGAACTTGTCCTGTATTTTTGTTAATATACAAATCTTTCTTCAAAGGATGATTAGAGACAATAGCTCAATTTCTTGCCAAACCAAAACCCATTTGTTGTTGATAACTTGACTAACTCTCTACTCAGCTACTCTGGAAAGCTTTTGAAGATCAATATCATCCCATTGAGTCCATTAGCCTCATAATGTGACCCAAACACACTGTGAAGTCCATAACAAAATATTTAAGGACTTTTTACTCATTTTCTAAAATAACTTGGATTTGGGGAGTAAAAAATACCTTTCAACAAAAACCCATTATTTATTAGCTCTTTTTCAAATCCCGTATACTTAATGGCAAATCAGATAAATAAAAAGTAAAAGTGTACACCAACCCACTATTTTCGCTCCAGCACACTATCCTTTGACAAATGCCCATTTAACTGAATTCAGTGAGTAGAGCATCATGTGAACAGAACCCAAGTCTGGTTTGGCCTGAAGGGTAGTAACAGACTGGATGGCTTCTCCAGATCCTTCCTTTTCCCAAGGCACAGAATTCCTACCTGCATTGAGTTTGTAGAAGACTTATTTCCAAATAAATTGTTTTGCCTTAATGATTGCTTCATAAAGTGTATTTATAAAAGTAATGTATAAAACATTGCTGGATATTTAGGAAGTCATCACTGTTTCTTCTGGAGAGGCTTTTTTCTATGCCGTATGTCCATAACATTACAGCATGATAAACACAAGAAAATCTCTGTAGTAAGTATAATTTTATATAGTGGCAATGAATATTATAACATAATCATAAATATGAGAGGCTATGTACTATTGGATGTAAATGGACATTGAATACCTCCTTCACTCTTAAAAATGTTTATATTAGAGTTCATAGTTTTATTCTTACCATAGTTAAGTACAAAAGTATTTGTCATGTGAGAAAATGGCTCTCCTGAGAGAAACAAACAACATGAATCTATCATGATACTTATTATAAAGTCTAGTTTATATAATGTAGGAAATTAAATAAATGCTAATTGTTATAATATAAACAATTATATTATAAAATATATATATTTATATATAAAAATCTTTGAAAATGGTTAATATCAAGTTCTCTAAAGAAACTTATAAATTTTCTATCTTTCATCCTCATAGGAAACTCATAAATCACTATGTATCAGCCAGCAGTGACAGTTTAAAATCATATTTTTCCAACAGAAGTTATTTTGCTGTATGATATTTTACTAGCCCAGAGGGGGGAAAATTTTATGTCTATCTTTTAAAAGAAAAAATGAGTTCTGTATATGTTTAAAGTTTACCAACATTTGAACTCTAATTTAATATAAACTGTGAAGCAAGGTGGAAAATACTTATCTATTAGTTATGAAGATTGAATTTAAATCCTATTTTCTCTTTGGAGAAACTTTTTACAACTTGTGTTAGAATAGAGCTGGAGGAAGGAAAAAAGCAGGCTGGGTCATGAACTCTTTTGGTCATAAATGAGAATTAAAATGCATATTTGAACAGCCTCAATTTTTTCTTGTTTATCAATATATCTGTAACTTGCTGTTTTTTAATATATTGTATTTTCTATCTTTAAGTTGAGATAGTCATTTTTAACAAAAATAATTTAGACATACAATAATTTTACAAACTTTTACATACAATAAGATGAAAATTAGACAAGTACCTTTACCTATGACCCTCTGACAGAAGGCAATTTTAAATTAAATACTAATGTTTCATGAAATTATTCACCAATTCCCAATTTCTCTACATATTACAGTTGATTACTTATCAAAAAGGTCTAAGTATTTTCTAGGCACATTGTGCAGATATTGATTTACACTAATGCTTATCGTCTCTTGCAAACAATTGTCTACTTATTGTCTTTAAGCAAATTTTTGTGAATCAAATACACAGATGCATAAAAGCTAACTTGCAAAGCTTATTTACAATTGTTAAGAATTTAAGTGTGTTAAAATATGGATTTATGAAGTAGTAGTTGATTATTTCAACAGCATATTAAGATGATTAGTGTTTTTAAACAAGAATACTTAGTTTAAAAAGGCTAAAATAGTTTTGTATTAAGATAAACTCTAACGGGTAATGTTGAAATATTTTCTAAAATTTTTAGGCTTCTCTAATATTACATAACTGCTTTCAACACATTTAGTGCACAGTTTGGAAAAAAGCTAAAATTATATAGTTTTGAATGAGAATTATCTTGTATATCTTGAAATATTCTTGGGTGAGCTCTGAATAAAAAGTCAGTGTAAAACAAAATGGAGCTTACTTGATTTCACAGAGAAATTGATCAAAAGGTAGGACACTACTATCTAAGTTTTTGGCTTATAAACTATATATTCAGGTTTTTATATTTTCAGATATATACTTAATTGATTTTATTCTCCACTGAAATAACTATTGGAACCAGAAACAATTTTCTTTCAGAATAAAAATATTTCAGATTTTACCTAAGAATCTAATACAAGTTTTGGCGTGGAAAATAGTATAGTAATGCTTTTTAACTTAAAATGAAACTAAGCTTGTGTAAATTAAAAATTGAATTTGCCGGGAAGGAAAAAAATGCTTTTTTCTCTACTCATCTTGAGTTTATTGACTGGAGCTCTACAAATTAGATGGATAAAAGACAGATTAACAAGAGAAAAACAACAGAGGATTATTAACAGGTGCATCCTTCATACACATGGGAATACTCAGTGACATGTAACTCAAAGAGGTGGTTAAAACTTGACCTTATATAGCATTTCAATAAAGAACAATAATCTTGTAGAGAAGTGGCAACACAAAGAAAAATAACTTTGAGCTAAAGGTGGCAAGTTGTCAGAAGGCAAATATATGGAGAAGCAGATGGTAGATAAGAGCTAGTTTTAGCAGGGTTTGTTATGTAGATTCCTCTGGTCTCTGAGCTGATAAGGGTCTAGAGTTGTCTTCACTGACTAACTTCTGTTCTTCTCTGGGGGAGATGGGGCAGGGTTTGTGGGTACATATACAAATGTATGTCCGCTTTTAGGCTAGTGCCTTTACCTATGTAAAGAACAGAGAGCAGAGAGCTTTCCTTGTATCTGTTTTTTTGTTTGTTTTTTTTTTTCAATTGTCTTCAGCTCAAATAATCCTCATATCAAATTGGTGTGTTTGGGGATGGCCTATTCTGCTACCTTAAATCTATATTTCACTCCAGTGAACTGAAGCAAAGTTGTGGTCTGAAATTATTTAAAATTTTAGGAAAAAAAATTTTTTTCTGGATAGCTTGTCCTCAGTGGCCAAAGAGCTCCAATTCTTTTTAATTCCCAAGTGAAGGAGAAACTCGTTTTCATGCTAATTTAATTTTTTAAAATTATATCACAGGATCAAATTAAACAATAATAAAGTCAAGTCAAATTTAATAAGTACTATATTAAACTATACTAAGGTATTTTTAAAACTTGCTTTTACCCCTTTTTCTGTTTAGAAAAAAAAAGTGCAGCTCGCTGCCAATGTTAATTTAACATCATGTGTAGGAATGCCATGTTTTCTAGGATTTAACATTTTCAGCGATCGAGAATTACTATATTTTGTAAGTGGAAATACCACTATTAAAAACTGAATGCTATAAATAGAATGATACCATTTGTTTCCAAAGACTATTGATATTCTAGAGCAATGTAAATTTAATAAAAGCAAGCTATTTCATGGCAAACTTTGGGGGTAAGGGTAGGACTGTAATCGTGAGTTATCTTGGGGTAAACGTTGCAGCCGCAAGCACTACCAGTGAGGATTCTCGGGGCAAACAGTAAATGGGCTAATGATATTTTCTCCTTATATTACATCTTTATGTGTAAATTATGATATACATGCATAGTATCATATATATTGTATATATTATATTTACATAGGCATATTTTATATATGTGAATAGTAAATATATATGTTTATTATTAATTCATGTATTTAGCATATATGTTTGTAATTATTAAATAGTTCACTATTTAATTTGACAAAGTTAAAAATTAATAGATTGATTTGTAATTTTAGTCTATTTATAGATTTATTTACCTGGCATCAGTATCACATTAAGTGTCTGGGAAGAAACCAACCACTACTTTGTAACACCATAGATGATACTACTATATAGCACAATACTGGTTATAAATTCCAAACACATAAATTAGAAGAAAGAATAGACTTACACACACAAATAATTATGTATCAAGCACTGTTAGACTTCTCAAGGAATGCCACAGTAGTGGTAGAGATGGATATATAAACAAATAAATATAATAGAATCTTCATAATAAAACATGTTGTAGGAGCGGAAGTAATAATTCTGTTTAATATGGGAGGACTGAAATCAGAATAAAGGTAGAGGAGAAGGGAACATTCATAGTCTAGAGGATGCACAAAACTCAACAAGACAAGGCAGAAAGCATATTGAAAACTGCACTTTTTAAAACGTCATCCAGGAAGGTGGGCAGGAGAAAATGAAGAAAGAATGTTATAATTACTCACCTCCACTTACATCCTACTATGTTAGTCCTGTGCAATTAGTATTATTGTGCCCATTTTTACAGATGAGAAAATATTCATGTATCTTAAATCTATAAAATTTAAAATAAATCATTATAACATCTGTTCCTTTCATTGACATATTCTATAATAAATGTCACCTGTTAAAAGAAGCAAGTGTAAGTGCACAGACAATATTTTCCTTTAGTTAAAAATGAAGCTAATAATAATAATAAAGCAAGAACTCTGAAAGGATAAAAATAAAGATTAACAAACTTCTGAATATATATTATCACATAAATGAAAGCATAGAAAAGTTATATAGAAAGACTACCTAAAAAGATAAAGAACATTAAGAGAAATGACCAAGGGCACAACAGTTAATTCAACAACAAAAAAATAATTTAAGTATCTAATAAACGGGAAAAAAACATTTGAGGGGGCTATTATCAAATAAATGTAAATTAAAACACTGATAGATTTCATTTTCATTTGCAAGGAGTCAATAGATTGCAATCCTCAATACCTATGGCAAGGTCACTGTTGCAGATGGATACTGAGGCTTCTCAACTGCTTGGTGATCAGTCTTTCCTTCCATATTATTTTCCCCATGCCACAGATTCATCCTCAGATATACTGGTTTTTGTTGTTGCTGTTTCATTTTAGTCTTCAGAAAATTTTATTACTGTTCTTTGAAGAGACTAAAAGCACCTTAAGTTTTCTCAATACTTAGGCTCCTGAGAATTCAGAGATGTTATTTTTTTAATGAATGGAAATGAGAAACCACTCTAGATGAAAGCTGACTTGGAAATTGCCATGTGAGTATTTATAGTTAGAAGATAAATATACGGAGAAAAAATCTGCTTTTCTTAGTCTCATGCCCTAGTTTACATTTGACTATGACAAGTAAAGATAAGGCCCTCAGAAAGAAATGACTCACAGCGTGTTAGGCAATAAGATATCAAGAAGAATGATGACCATGTTATTTGGGAGGGTGAGAGAAATAACATACATCAACT
>NW_006494610.1:10701391-10747171 GCF_000325575.1 Pteropus alecto
CCCTACACCAGAAATACTCAGAAGACTATTTAAACATAAATTCTTAATAATTTATTTCTGCTACCAAGAAATATTTCTCTCAATTATATATGAATTATGACATCATTTCCAACCTAAAAGTAGCATGATCCACCCAGATGTCATCAGTAGGCTAATTTACCTCAAGCTATATCTATTCATCATCAAATATTGCCCACAGAATTTTCCTATAGTCTGAGTGATTTAATTAATCCATCTCCGTGAACTTAATTGTCTCTAGACTGTTCATTTTATTTTTTAAGAAATTGTGGGAATAAAAACACAAGATCTGGTTTCAGAATTTTTTCATTCCACTCCATTCGTTTTTAAATTTAAAATAAATCATTATAACATCTGTTCCTTTCATTGACATATTCTATAATAAATGTCACCTGTTAAAAGAAGCAAGTGTAAGTGCACAAACAACTAATTAAAAAAATTAAACCTAATACTAAATAACTAATTTTATTTCAATAAAGACTGATAACATGTTATAATCAAATTTATGAGTGATGATTTGTGCTGAATTTAGTTAAGATGACTAAAGTAAGTAGATAATGGAGTATTTATCTTTGTTGGAAGGAAAAGCTAGGTAGGGAGGCTTTCAGCAGCTGAGTTTTAACTAGGTAGCTGCCAGTCACAATGGACCATTATGTTTCTAACCGCCCTTATTAACAGAAGAAAAAGGAGAAAAACTTTTCTCTACAAAATCTTAGACATCCTGCTGTTTCCAAATAAGCTAGATGGTATTGGATACACTTTATATTTACAAGTTGGCTTTATCATCATAATAACAATAAGTCAGAAAACTGAGCAAACTGAAGGCATTTAGGTGTTTCTTAATGAACAAAACGTGGATGTAACATTCTTTTCTACTTAAAAGAGAAAAACTGACAAACAAAATGTGTTCCTAAATGTTTTCGTTCTGTAGTTTTGTTTGTTTGTTTGTTTGTTTGTTTTCCTTAAGAGTTATGGATCTTAAACACCTATTTATCTACTGAAAATAGTCAATATTTGTTCACGTGTTTCTGTTTTTGTCCATTGTAAATATTATGGCTTTTTTGTGTGTGTAAACTTGTAGCTCTATCAATGCAAGCAGTGGTTCTTACCAGAACATCAATACTTAGTATTCTGTAGTTGAAATCATGGTAAGCTCAAAAATATTCTCATGCATTTCCCAGCATATATCAAGAAGATTTTCCACTTGGCAGAAAAATTTAACAAATTTCCCAACCTTGAGCATTTTTGTTTGGCATTAGGTTAGAAAGATCTTAATATTCTTCTCTCTCTCTCTCTCTCTCTCCCTCTCTCTCTCTCTCTCTCTCTCTCTCCCCACCCTCCCTCCCGCCGTGTGTGTGTGTGTGTGTGTGTGTGTGTGTGTGTGTGTGTGTGTGTGTGTGTGTTTTCAGGGTAAAGAGTGAAAGTATTTTTTATTGAATTATTCCTTGGTATTACCCAGCTATCTGAATTTTCATATTCTACCCTCAGATTATTTTTGTTCTTCAGTGCATTTATCATTCACTATCTCTGTCATGAATTCTCGTTTTGGTGTCATTTATTCTAAATCTCATATTTAAAAGAAAAGTCTCACTGATTTTAAAGTGACTGAAAAGGATTGGCTGACATCAAGAAAGTAAATGATTTAGGACAATGAGAAAACAGATCAATTCATTGTCACATCAGAAAAATCACATCAGACAGAGTTAAAAGTTAAACAGAGAAGGAAGACTTTATTCAAGACTATTGCAATAGGAGAGAGAGATTGAATTCAGCTCCCCTGAAATAAAAAGGAGAATTTTTAACCCATTTCTCATTTGTCCCAAGAATACTCCCCAGCAGCGCTTGTGGTCTTAACCTTACCCCCAAAGTTTCCCATGCTTTTCAGAGAATTACATCAAAACAGGACATGCAGTTGGGACATCTCCTTTAAACAGAAAACAGATGCCAAATTATCTGAAAAAAGAAAATGGATTACAAAGGGGATGACTATAACCAGATTCTGTGGTGAACTTATGGCACTGAAATAATGTGACGAGAAGGAGGTGACAATGTTGTCAACATTCCACAATGATACTGTGATTGATGTAGACCACAGAAATGGAAGGAAAACTAAGAAGCCATGTGTCACTGTGGATTATAATGAGAACATGAGAGCAGTGGACTCAGCTGATCAGATGCTCACTTCTTATCCAACTGAAAGCAAAAGACACAAGTTTTGGTATAAGAAATTCTTTTGCCACCTTCTAAAATTACAGTGCTGAACTTCTACATCCTGTTCAAGAAGCATAATTCTGAGTAGACAGACAATCAGCCATGTAAACTTCAGACTGATGTTTATTGAAAGAATGCTTCAGGGCAGCAATGTTTTCAAGGTCATTCATGCTCTGATGATGTCACACCTCTTTGCCTGTCTGGAAGACATTTCCCCAAGAGCATACCACCAACATTAGGGAAATAGAATCCAACTGGTTCCTGCAAAGTTTGCTGCTCACACAATGACAAGGATAGCAAGATCCAGAAAGAAAAGTGGTATTTTTGTGCGGAATATGATGTTCTGCTTTGTGTTGTTCTGTGCTTTGAAAGTTACCACACACAAAAAATTATTAACTACTGATTATCATATACTCTGTTACATTAGGCTTAGAGACAAGTTCTGTTTAGAAATAACTCCAAGAATAGTTTTTCTATTTTATTTTCACATTTAAAACCAATCAGGTTTGTTTTAGCTTCAAAGAGTGTGTTTATGGAAAATTAAATTAATGCTAGCAGTGAGCTGCACTTTTGTTTTTTTCTAAACAGGAAATGGATTAAATGCTAGGATAAGCTAATGGAAAATACTGAAAGACTGTTGGGATGGGGAAAGGGGAACGTTTGGTCAAGGTAATTAGACCATCTGTGTTCGCTAATTGACGTTTATCAAAGTTAGTTTTCTACCCTCCCATAGAGACCAGAAGATAGGAGTGGTATCTTTCTTGATTATTACATTTCAAAAGGTGGCTCTCAGGTCCTTGAGAAAGATATTCCTGGTTATGCAAGATTTATATCTCAAAGAGGCAAAGAGAATTTTCAGTTATAACTTTCGAAAATAAATGCTCTAAGAAAAGTGAGGTCAGGAGCCCATAGTCAGGAAGAAACCCTTCTAAAGTTTAATCAAGCTGAGAGGAATGTAAAGGCCATCTCAGACACCGTGATACTATAAAAGATCTAGACAATCAAACAAAAGGTAGTAAACTAATAGTTAAAAAGAAATTTTCTAGACAGTAAATGTTACTGAGGCACAGTTAATATTGAGAGCAAAGTCGGGTTCAGATGTGCAACTTTGATAAGCATCCTCCAAACCCAGACACGAAATCAACAGTACAGTGTGTCATTAAGTCATTTCCAGTGTTCTTCTCACAATACCTGAGCCAACTGAGTCAACGCTGCTATTTTAGTTTCTGACTTGCCTTTGATCATGGATTACTTGATTCAATTTGACATTCCTTTGAAGAATCTTCTACCCGATTATAGTATGTAGATAGCCAGTTTCTATTCTTAGCTTTTTCTCACACAGCACACTCAAACACACACACGCACAATTCAGCTTCATAGAGGATTACACCTCCCTTTTTTTCCCTTCTTGATAGGTAATTAGACCTTTGCATTCTCTAGACAATTTTTAATTTTTAACTTATGGTGCTACCCATATTGATACCAAAGGTGAATATAATAACCCATTTTCTATAAATTAGAAATGAAATATGACAGAAAATACAATATTCAACTTCTTTTTTTTTAAGGATTTTTAATATTTGGAAATTTATCTGGAACTAGATTAAATAGTTCCTGGTAGGAGATAAAAGTATGACCATGGTCACTCTTTTATATAGAAGTGAAGTCATGTGATAGGTAAAACTAAAGTTCTTATTTTACTGATTTTATATCTCAATCTTGGAAGCTGGTAAGTGTTCAAAAAATTTTAGTCTTGTTCCAGTGTCGGAGCCCTAACCAAGGCTTCTGTGAGATCCTAGAGTACTATCTTCTTAAGGTCAGCCTTATCTCTAAGTTCCTATCCACTGAACTGCACTTTCCACAGCCGTTCCCGGCCAACCCCGATGTGGAACTCAACCGCCATTCCTTGATCTTCTTAGAAACCTCTCACAAAAGGAGTTACTAGACAATAAGTTAAAAGAAGTTACTGACGGTTTGGGCAATGTAAGTGTGTGTGTGTGTGTGTGTGTGTGTGTGTGTGTGTGTGTATTTATGCAGAAATTTTAAATATAACAAATATTTTTATTTTTACAATTACTTTGGTGACTTTGACATCAGTTTTTTTTCATCGGCACAATTCTCCTCTGCCTCTTCTGTTCCCTTCCTTAAATTTATCTTCACTCCTCTTGCAGAGCAGTTTAGATTTTCCTTTTTTCATCGTCTTTAAAACAAGTAAAGCTTCTAAGACCTTACATTTTACAACCAAGCAGAATTATCAAGGCAATTTCCTGAATATAAACATTCTCACGAAAAACTGTTGTCAGCTATTAAAATAACCATTTCCATCTCTCTTTGCCATTTTATATCCTAGAGTTATCAGGATCTGGGATGTCATACTGAACGTGCTCCAAGCGCATATCAAACTAATTGTACCTATAAGTTGAATTGCTATGTAGGAAGCTAAGGAAAAATATTTGTCATTTATTTAGGACACCTCTTTACCTAATACGGAACTAATCGAGAAACATTTACTAGAGCTCCCTCTTTTAGGGCCAAGAACAGAGATTTAACCCTATGTTCTTTTCTTTCCTGGACTCTGTATGCCATGATCCTATCAGATATCACATCACCCTTTTCACTTCAATATAGTTTCATAACATTTTATGTTTTGCACATTCATTCATTTGTTCATTCGTTCGTTCATTCAATAAGAGACCATTTACTTTGTGTCAGCATATCATGAAACTCAAGTGGAGTTTAGATCAAGTAAACCAGAAAATAAATAGTAAAATTTCATAGGGTACAAAATGCTAATGAAATATAGTAGGGTATTAGGTAGAATGAAGGGAAGGTGGTAGCTATTTTAGATAGCATGGTCAAGCCCTCTGAAGCATGTGATAGTCCTCAGAAGATGTGGATGATGAGAAGCCAGCTGTGAGAGTATCTAAGGAAGAACATACCAGGTAAAGGAAAGGGCAGAGATAAAGTGGGACTTGGCTTGAAACATTCAAGGAATAACAAAGGGAAAACAAACAAAACAAAATAGTGTGGTTAGCGTATAGAGAACAGAGAGGGGAGTGGTAGCATGTGAAGTCAGAGAGGTTGGCAAGAATGGAATGGTAGGTCCCGGTATATGGAGTTTAAATTTTTTCTAAATCATACTGGAAGATATTTTTTTAATGAGTATAATTTTATCTGACTTGTTCTTTTCCTAAATCACTTGGCTGTGTGGAGATTATATTTTATGTTAGTTATCTGAAAACTTACCTTAAAGAGTTATCTTAGAACTAGTGGGTGCACTCTCTCCAAACTGTCTTCTGGGCTAATTTATTCAATTCGTGTTTCTTGAGCATGTACTATGTTCCTGGCACTGGCCTAGACCTGGAGATTGAACTGTGACAAGGATGTGGTTCCAACACCCCAAAACACAGAATCTCATAGAAAAAGGTTTTGTTCTGTTTTCTGTAGACGGCCAATATTGCCCATATTCTTTATGTTCTTTTTAGAATCAATATGACCTTCCATGACCTTTTTTGGGGGATCTTGGACAATACCTATTTTTAGTTCTTTACTATACTCCTCCATCCACTTTATACAGCAATAAATGATTAAGAATATATTTGCATTTTCATCATATTCTTAGAATTCCTTTCAATTTCATTATAAACCTTCCACATTTTTTTTTTTAGTAGCAAAACTGAATTCATAGTAGAGAATAGAAAAATAGCAGCACCTGTTTAGAACTTTTTCTCTAGAGTGGTATTCCAAATTCAAGGTTAAAAATATATCAGTTAAACTAGGAAAATATTTGTAATGCTAAATCACAAAACAGAGTTTCCGTGTTAGATCATTTCTGTCTTCTCCCCATACTGAACTGCAAAAATGCAGAGATCACAGATTGCCCCACGCACTGCCAGTCAAATGCTTGATTACTTGTGAATGTCTCCTGACCTTGAGGAGCTGAGTGATGAACATGAAGGAATACTTTAAGCAGAACATTGAGAAAGAAGACAAAAAAAAAAAACCAGCTCACAGAAACACCAATTATCTGTCAAGGCTGAATTTCAGTAAGCATGAAACTGGGGCTTTCACTGCACTTTTTTTTTATCTTAATTTTTTTAATTTATTTATTTTAATTGGTTTCATGTATACAGTACATTGGTTAGACATCTATATAGTTCATAAAACAATCGCCCCAATTGCTCCGCCCCTCCCCTGACCCTCCGCCTAGCCAACATATTAATGCTAACTGCATTCCCTATGCCATGCTCCCTAGCCCCGTGACCATCCATCAGCTACTAATTTGCACTTTTTTAACCTTTCACCCCATTTTCCCATCCTCCAACCCGTCCCCCTTTCCTTCATCAAATTGTCCACTATATTTGTAAGTCTGTTTTTGATTAGTTTATTCTTTTTATTCCTTAGATTCCGCATATAAATGAAATCGTATAGTGTTTATCTTTCTCTGTCTGACTTAAATACCTTCTAGGTCCATCACAGCAATATTTTTTTCCACCCTCTTCCTTTTAGTCTGTGTGTTTCTTTTAATCTGAAGTGAGTCTCTTGTAGGTAACATATAGGGGTCTTGTTTTTCTTTCCATTCATCCACTCTATCTTTTAGTTAGAGCATTTAATTCTTTTCCATTTGCAGTACTCGTTGATAGGAATGGAGTTGTTACCATTCTTAAGTCCTGTTTTTGATACATGTTTTTTCTTCTTAAAGAAGTCTCTCCAACATTTCCTGAAATACTGGCTTGGTGATGATAGATTTCTTTAGCTTATTTTTATCTGGGAAGCTTTTTATCTATCCTTCAACTCTAAATGATAGCTTTGCTGGTTAAATTATCCTTGGTTGAAGATCCTGGGTCTTGATCACATCAAACATATTGTGCCAAGCCCTTCTGTCCTGCATAGTTTCTTTTGAGAAATCAGCTGCCATCTTATGGGTGTTCCCTTATAAGTAACTATATGCTTTTCTCTTGCTGCTCTTAATATTCTTTCTTTGTATTTAACCTTTGGCATTTTAATTATGATATGTCTTGGTGTGGGCCTCTTTGGATCCCTGTTTTTTAGGATTCTCTGAGTTTCTTGGAGTTTTATGTCCATTTCTTTCACCAGGTTAGGGAACTTTTCCATCATTATTTCTTCAAACGGCTATTCAACATCTGTTTTCCTTCAGGTACACTGATCAGACAGATATTTTGACCCTTAATAGTGTCTCATGTGCTCCTTAGATTATTTTTATAGTCTTGGCATCTTTTTTCTTGCCATTGTGATTGAGTGTCCTTGGCTTTTCCATCCTCTAGATAGGTCATTTGATCCTTTTCTTTATTCACTTTGTTTTTCTTTTGTTTATTCCATTTAATATACTTCTCATCTCAGATTATGTGTTCTTCATTTTAGACTGGTTCCCTTTTATAATTTCCATTTCCATTTTTATGTTTTTTATCTCTTTGTTGAAGTTCTCACTTAATTCATCTATACGTCTCAAAAGTTCATTGAGCATCTTTATAACCAGTGTTTTGAACTCTACATCTGTTAGATTACTTGACTCCATTATATCTGGATTTCTGTTCTGTTCTCTCATATGGTTTCTGTTTCTTTGCCTTCTCATTTGGCTGCCTTTCCATGTCTGTTTCTATGTGCTAAACAAAGCTTCTAAGTTTCTTGGTCTTATTAGTGTGGATTTGTGAAGTAGGTGTCCATTAGGATAGTCCTGAGAGGGGTTCAGTTGCAGGCCAAACTTAGCCCAAGCCTCAGCCCCTCCGGGGCCACTTGTTAAGATTCAGCAAGAAATCCGCAGATGCTGTGCTTATAGTTACCTCAAAAGGCCACACCAGAAATCGAGGCCAGCTGCCTCCAGTGTGAGTCTAGGTGCTGCTGAACAAGGAGCACCTGACTCATTGAAGATATACCTGGATGTGGCTTGGATGGGGGCCGTGACTTGGGGGAAGTGGGGTTTCAGAGAATCCTCTGGCCAGAGGGACCTCTGTTATCCAGTTTGATGACATCTCGGCTATGGCTGAGCTGTGTCTGCGCACTGGGATGGGGGAGGGCTCAACAGGGAACAATGGATACCGCTGGCACTTCTGTACAGAGTGAGTCTCGCCTAGGCCCTCACACTGACAATGTTTCCCTGTAAGTCCCTGGTCCCCGCCACGCACACCTAATCAGCACTGGTGCTCAGAGCGAGCAGGTCTGTCACTGTGAAAATCCGCTCACGGACACAGCCTCTTTAAGAGACTTCTGCCGCTGCCACAGCCTCCATCTCACTCAGCCGCTCGAGACCAGGCAGCCCCACGTCCTCGCCCCATCCTAACTTCTGCCATTTCAGGGTGATTTCTTGGATTTCTCCCTACTTGTATGACTCGTTCATCATGATCCCAAGTGATTTTTTCTTGTTGTTTGCTGCTTGTTTCAGGCACAACTTTGATTTGGCCACCAGAGGGATGAACAGAGCCTCTATCATCTACGCCATTTTTCCCCACCTTTCACTGCACTTTTGACCACTTGTCTTACTTCCCCACTTCCCTTTTCTTTTCATTGGATTTTATATATTTAAATTTTTTTCTCAGTCTATTTATCTCACAATCCCTTATACCCTCTATTTTATCTTCTTTCATTTGTGTGTTTTCTCTTCTATTTCTCCATAATGCAATAGATACATGCATTAAACAAATCAATAAAGCACCTGGTCTGTGAAAATCTGTTTTGAAGTTGGAGGAAAAGGCAAGGTAGCTTTCTGAACGTTCTCTTCTCTTGGGGCAAAAATATTGCTCAATGAAATATTCTCCTTCTTCAAAAGGCCATTGTGACCATTGAACATTTTGGAAACAATTGTATATTGTGTCTTACAGATCCAGCTTCATTGAAGACTTAAGTGCTGGTTGAGGGAAATACCTTAGACCTCTCACTTTTATAAAAAGAACAGTTAATTGACGATAAAGCATGGTTATAGAAATCCTTCAGATTTTATAAGGAGTATGTGTTCTTTATTCCTACAACAGTATATATCAAAGACTTATTTTAGGCAAGCCTAAAGTCTGCAGAATCTTCATTGTCTAATAGTGAAGAAAGATGAGAAAATCAACTATTATACCTCAAACAATAAGGGTTGGAACATTTAAACTAGGGGTTATAAAAGTATAGCCATAGCAACCTTACTAAGAATGATGATCAGGAATTACTCTTTAAGGTCTTTGTAGTTAAGTATGGTGAAGGACAAACACAGATGTGTCAGTAGGTTCCAGGTGTTTCTCACTCTCCTCTGCTCCATATCTAGCTTTTCTGGGCTATTGACCAACAGCTGCCCAAGTCCATCTCCAGATGCTTGTCTGTGGACACAAAGAAGTGGTGGTTATACACAGGCTGCAGCTTTCCATACATACCTCTTCCAGGTCCTCTTCATAGTGCCATCACAGCAGCTGGAGGTGACTGGCTCCTAGAAGCCCCTTGCCAGCTCTGGATTATTCCAACACTCCAGGGCTGGTTAGTGACTCCTCTGACATCCAATATCCACTTCCAGACTGTTTCTTCCCCAGCTCCTCCCAGAATTATGTAAAGTCTAATTCCTATAATAAAGCCCTATTCAAAACAAAGAAAAGAAAAAGAAAAAGAATGAGAGAATGAGAGCCAGGAGACACTTTTAAGTAGGGTAACATTTAACTGAGGCATAGGGACAGGTAGAATTTAGCTGGAAAAGAGAAGTGAGAAGCAGATTCCAGACAGAAGAAACAGTATATGCAAAAGGCAAGTCAAAGGACTATGGTAAAGTCTGAGCATGAAAGGCTCATGTGGTAAAGGGGATGAACTTGGAAAGATGTAATCATGGTAGACCCCATGTGCCATTCTAAGAGGCTTACTTTACTTGAAAGCAAAGGGAAAGGCACCAAAGGATTTCTAGTAGGGAGAATGAATGAATGGATTTTCATCTGTTGAATATCCTCTGGTAGCAGGAAATAGTGTGGATTGGAAGGAAGAAGATAGAGGCAACGAGAACAATTAGGAAACCATTGCAAAACTCCAGTTAAGAAGTAGTGAAATTTTGGCCACAGCCATAGAAATGGAGGGAAGAGGAGTTATCTGAGAGATGGTTCAGGAGTGTAATACAGGATTTCTTGAGTAATCAGAAAAGGAAGGAAGAAATTCATGGTGGCTGTCAGGTTTCTTGTTTTGGCATCTGGCGGCTGCAATACTAATCATTGAGACAGGACAAGTTGATGGAAAATCTATTGGAAAAAAGACTATGATTCATTCTCAGCCATGCTGAGATTGAGGTGCTGGGTGTAAGGCTCAAAAGTCAGTGAAAACAATAATTAACATGGTTCTCATAAGCATATATGGAGTCAAAAGTATAGTGACTCATAAAAGCTTTGCTCTTTTCCTCTATAGAAAGACATTTTTATTTAAAAAAAAATCATTTGTGTTTACTACCACTTTCCCAGTTTAGTCTATCCTCTGAAGAAATGTTACACTTACAGACATTATATTCACATGTTCCACAGACACTTTATTATAAATTCGTTAGGGTATATACTTGCAAATATTTTGTTTTACTCTGTTTTATCCCCTAGGCAATGTTATGTACATATTACTACAAACAGAATAGTGAAGCAAGAATGGAATAGCAATATTTTGCTAGATACCAAATCTTTCAATTCTTCCTTGCCAGTGTTTCTCACTTTTGTCCTTTCTTCACTCTACTAATCATCATTGTCCCAAAATAGGATCCCAGTCACTTCTTGCCTGAAACACTTTTATCATAGTTCTTAAGTACAAACAACAGAAACTGATTCTACTTGATTTATGCAAAAAAAAATGAATTTATTGAAATGCTATTGGGTAACTTACAGAATCACAAAGAAAGTGGAAAAAAACAAGCTTGGACAATAAGAAAAAACAAAGGGCATTTCATAGCCAGAACTCCAGCCAGGGTCATTCCACAAAGGCAGGTCAAGGAAAACACTGCTCTTTTTGGCCAAACTGCCACAGCTGCTCCCAAAACGCTGTGGCAGTCTCTTCCACCACTGGAATAAATTCTTCACTCTTGCTTTTTTTTTTTTTTTTTTTTTGCATCCTTAACTTTAGATTCAGAAAATCAAATGGTCATTTCTGAACCCTAAATCTAAACTCTTCCCTAACCCTAAACTTAAACATAGCTGTATCCCTAACCAAACGATTTTTTGCATCATTAACTTTAGATTCAGAACATCAAATGGTCATGTCTGATGGCCCAAACCTGGATTGGAAATAGGTTCATGTCCTAGTGTCTAAGTTTCCAAGGATGGCAAGTATCTGGGCTTTTCAACTTCTGTAGTTGGATGTAGCATCTGCCTCCAACTAAAACTCGTGCTGTGGAGAATTCTCCAAATACTGAAAATACAGATGGTCCAAATCAGGGCAGCCACGGAAATGCAGATGTCTCCCTGAACAACCAAGTTACCTCCTGGTCCTAATACTTCATTTTTCTATTTTATTCTAAGCACTCTTCTGGGCATGGGCTATGTACTCATGGTGCAGATATCAGGAATACAAGTACCTAATTAAGGCTTTCCTAAAACATATCTATTATGTTCCTCTTCTTTGACACTACAGTAGTCTTCAATAATTAAGACTCTTCAACCTAGCATTCAAAAACATTCGTCAATTGATATATAGCCTTTTCTCTTATTATTTTCTAACATAAATTCTCTTTTCCAACTAGGATAATTATTTTCTAATTTGCATGCGTGACTGTGTTCATTCTCTGCAAAACTATTAATCTACCCCACCTGCTTCTTCCTAGTCCATGCCTGAACTCATTTTATTTATTCCCCAAATAGCACCCCACTTCTATTCTTTGCCTCCTTCATAATTCCCATTGAAAATCAATGAGAATCATGAAACTATTGCAAATTAAAGGAACACTTATTATAAAATCATACAATATTTATGTATACTAAGTCATACCTGTACCTTCATTCATAAATACTCTTTATGGATCTATTTCTATTTTAAAATATATATATATTTAACCTCTCCAAGTATATTTTAAATTATCAGTGATCTTATCTGCTAGTGTATCCCCTCTGCCATATCCAGCATGTTAAATATGTAGTCCATATTACATATCTGTGGTACAGCTGAGCAGATGTCTGGTCAGCCTCAGCTCTCACCACACTTTAAAAAATTTAGGATCTCGGAGCCCATTCTGCAACTTACTCAGTTTTATTCTCTTCCACAGTCTCTAACTCTGGGTATATCTTATTCATCATTACACAAAAGTACAAACTTCATATTATAGTGGGAACCAGGCAAGGATAACTGGGCACAAATTCATTGTCATTATTAGAAATTACCTGAAGTGAATGCCCAAGTGATGCCAGTAGTGTCATCTTCAGAGAAGAAAGAGTAAACTTTTGTATTACACATTATAATCTTTTCATGCTTCGCAAAGTTAAAACTAAAAAGAAATAGGCTTCATTTAAGAATCTGATTATTTTGTCATTGTCACAGAATGACATGTTAATTGGGTACTAAATTTGCAAAATGCCCTTGTGAATTCAAACAAATTGTGTCTTTTGTAAATTAAGTCAAAAACAGATGCCTATTTCTCATACAAAGTTCCTTTCTTTTACTGTCAGAGCAGTACTTTTTAAGAGAGTGAGTTTTGGCAGATGGCATTACAATTCAAATAAAATGAAATAGGCTTCCAAATGCATCCATATCTTCTTGTTCTTTGAATGCCAGAAGAATTTTTAAAGTTTCTAATGTTTCTGAGTGTCATCATAAATATAACTTGTTATCGTATAAATACTGAAGATTACATCATGACTCTGTTAGCTGAGTTACCTTCTGTATAACCAAGGCAGATATTCACTGTATCTATTGTGCAACAAGGAAATAAAGTACAAAAGGATTTAAAGATACTGACCTTTAGACTCCTAAAGAGCAGTGTGAAAATTATTTCAGGATTCTGTGGCATTCCTCATACAGGATGGAGGTACAAGTGGACAGATTTTTTTCCCCACATGCTGCTCTCCACAGTTTCTTACCAATATGTAGAACACTGGGAATCCTAAGAAAGGATAGCCCAGAAAAGAATCCTTTATTCAAACTGATTGCAGCAGCACCTTCTCCTCCCCTAGACAAAAATAATTCTACTTGTAATACTTGGCAAAATTTTAAGTTCTTAGAGCAATTAAATAATCCACCCCATAGAGTTATTATGAGAATCAAATGAAATGATTTGTGTAAGGCACTCAGCACAGTGCCTGATACATAGTATCAATAAATTGTAGCTAATTTTAGTAATTCTGTGGTGCTAATAAATAACTGAAGTGAGGCAGGAAAGAAGTATAATTTTTATAACTTTAGCTATGAAATATTTAAAAGATAACATCCTGGATATGTTGGGATAAGAATATAAATAGCACTTATTAAATGCCATTTTTTGTCAATATATAGTAAACTCTCCTCAGTAAGAAGAGTTTCCAGGTAATACTTTTATTTTACAGCACAGCTTAAGGGAATCTATAAAGTATCTATGATCCTCTCCAGCCCCCACTATAAAGGGCCATTCATTCATTTGTATACCTGTGCATACTTCTACCATGACACATTCCAACTTACTAAATTTATTTTATATACATGTGTCTCTCCATAACTATATAGTAAACCCTTCAGACAGATAAATTTAAATTTCTAGCTCTTAGCACAGCATTTAATAAATCTTGAATAAGATAATGAATTTCACAATGTTCAAATATGGAATAATCACTGAATTAAATAAAACAAAGAGCATTGATCCATATTTCTCTCCACTATGGTAAATATAAAACCCAATAGAAGAATGAAAATGAACCCAATGACATCTGAAAATCTCTTCCTATGATTCCTTTAAATATTCTCATTGATTTGTATGTATTTTGCTGAAAACATTAATATTGGACAACTTTGTTTACAATAAATTCTACATTGAATGAATTAGAGTTTAAAATATATTGCCCTTAGAAAAAGATTTTGAGAGAAATTTGAGATCTGTCTGAGTAGAAGATTTTTTCTAGATTTCAAATATAAAAATAAATTTGAAAGTGTGCAATGTGGTGGCATTTGCAAAATTAAACAAAGAAAACTGAAAATCTTGCAAAGTATTATTTTATCTATGTTTTTGTAAAGTGTAATAAAGTATAGCATTATAAGCCTGGTTGTTTAAGGCACACAATATTCATAATAGGAATATAAATCTACTAAGAATCTGTTACCAAAAGCAACATAACTGAAAGTTTAATGCCTACTTTTTTATTCTTTATCAGACATTTTCTTTAATTCATATGTGCTTCTTTAACACTTGTGACAGGGCATTGATAAGGTAGAAAGTTAGCTTTGTGGATCATAGCCACTATCAACTTTTTATTTTTTCTTCTTTCTCTCCACCCCAACCCAGCACACCTAGAAATATCAAAATATGGGGCAAACACTCTCTCCACAAAACTGTTAACTGACTAAGAACTGTTAACATTTGTTAAAAAGAAAACATAAAATAATGACTAAAGTTTAATGTCCTAGGAAGTCGAAATTCCTTGTGCTGCCCAAATCTCTGCCTGATGTTGCTCTTCAGATGAAGGCATGAGACATTTTCTCTTTCCCAGGGCCACACTAGACACATGATCTCATTTGTTTCTTTAACAAATGGCTGTGCTAAGCACCTAATATTAGGTTTGGGGAATACAAAGATGAGTAAGATTTGCTCCCTGTCTTTAAGCTTCTTGCTCTGAGGGAGATGAAACAGATGGTTATAATATAGTCTTCAGAACTCACTAGAAGTCCCTTTCCTCAATGATATACCATATTCCTTCTCTCTCCCTTTTTTGTTGTTTCTTTTTCGTGACTACTCATAGTCCTTTTCAGTCTGCCTAGTTGACATGTCGTCTTACTGATTTTCCAGATCTCACCTCTCCTTATGGAACTTCCTGAAGCACAAAGGTTTTAGAACAATCTAATTTACATCTCTATTAGGTTGCTGAGTATACCACACCAATTTTTTAACACTGGTGAAGTAGCTTTTATGTTCTTATTCATCTTTTATTTATTTTCCAAATGAAAAACTATCTTTTTTCTAACACTATAATTCTCAAATACAGATTTTATCTTTTACTTTCAAGTATTATCTTTGAGTGACAAAAATTGATTGATCTTTGAGCAGAAATAGATTTTTTAATCACTTAAAATTTTACAAAAAGATAAATGTCACCAGATCAAACAGAGAGAATGTTCTAATGAAAATATCATTATTATCTTAATTATAGTTTTTCTTTCAAGGTGTAGATGTGTAGTACTTATGTGATTTTGATTTGTGAACAAAAGACATAATTTTAAATATGCTTGTTACTTCACTTTTTTTCTTAAGAAATTTCATACTATGTTATCTTTGTAAAGAGTCATTTATGTGTACATTAAATAAAAATTTATTAGATATAATTGTATTTGTTTTCAGGTAGTTTTTATGAAACCCACTTTTTGTACTAGCCAAGGTGTTTTCTTTATAAATCAGGTCCCTTCTCCCAGTTCTGAAGCTAAACTATTATCAGTCTTCTTATTCTGCAGCCTTCAAGCCAAGTTTGCACAGGTAGAAAAGAATGAAAATGGTCCTCCTCCTTAATAATTTTCCACACTTAATTTTATAAGCTCTTTTCCATATTTCAGACAATTTCAGGAAAACTTCTTCCAATAATTACGAAGCAGAGGCACTGATGGTTTTTACTTGCCACACACTCTAAATATGAACCCCAAGTTCCATCATCACTCATTACTCTATCAAGTACTATTATTGCTACCATTAAAATTCCTACTGATGATGATGTGTGAAGATGATGATGATGATGACAGAGCAGCAACAACAATAGTAGCAGTCAATGTAGTTAGTACCTACCATTTATTGAGTGCCAAGCATGTCAGGTCCTCTACATTTCTTTTCCTTATGACATTGAGTAGGATGAAGAAACTGAGGCTTGGTCCAAAGAAACCCAAAATTCACATCAGCACTGTCTGACTCTAAAGCCTATAATATTTTTATCAAATATATTAGTTAAATACTTAACTTGATTTTAATTTAATACTAGTATAACAAGGCTGGTATTTGCAAAGTACAACTCATGTAAGAAAAGATTTTCATTATAATTCTATGGAACTTAATTCATTTGCTTTGGAGTCTTTGTTACTGTTGATGGAAAACTTAAACTTGCCAATTAAAGGCTTTTTCTATTTTATTTTATTTTTTAATCTTTATTATGGTGACATTAGTTAATGAAATCCAGTAAGTTTCAGGTGTACAATTCAACAGTAAGGCATATATATATATATGTATATATATATATACATATATATATATATATTACATTGTGTATTTACCTCCCATGGTTAGATTTCTTTCTGTCACCACATATTTGACCCCTTTTATCCCATCTACCTCCCCCCTACTCCCTCCACCCCCACCCTCTGGTAACCACTAGTCTATAGTCCATGTCCATGAGTCTCTGTTTGTTTGTCCTGTTCATTTGTTGTTTTAGGTCTATATCCCACATATAAGTGATATCATGTGGTTTTCAACTTTTTCTGTCTGGATTATTTCGCTTAGCATGATTATCTCGAGGTCCATCCATGTTGTAAATGGCAGTATTTCATCTCTTCTTATGGCTGAGTAATATTACATTGCATATATGTACCACAGCTTCTTTATGCAGTCTTCTATTAGAGGACACTTGGGTTGCTTCCATGTCCTGGCCACTGTGAATAATGCTGCTATGGACATTGGTGTGCAAATATCTTTTCGGATATGTGTTTTCAAGTCTTTGGAATAAAATGGCCTTATTGAGTGGGAAGGGGGAGGCCATAGCCTGTCAATATTAAAGCTCAAATACCCTATCACAATTTTCCCCAATGGTTCTCTCCTCTCCTCTTTCATCCAAGATGGCACCAGGTGGTAAATGAACAAGTATCCTTATTGTGATGAGGGTGGGTCTGTGGTCGGCCTGCTGTTCTCTGACTTTGCTGGTCTCTGCTGTGGTATGGCTTATACCTTCTCGAGTTATGGGCCTTGCTTTTCTCAAGAGTTGTGAGGACTCCATACCAAGTCCTCTCTCCTAGAGCATTGAACCTCCAACTCCTACTCCAAACAAGGCACATGGAAGTCACACATTGATTCTTGACCCTCCCTCTTTATATCCCCACTTAAGCAGATCTAAATCTCTTAAAACAGATTACTACATAAATAGAGGAAGAATTATATACATAGAAGTATGAAAAAAATTATGTTAATATGTTCTAAAAAAGTTTATCATTGTTTATACTTGTACTCTGGACTGTATGCCCCGTGTGTATCAGAGCTGATTCTGAAAACACAACTTATAAGAATCTGAGGCTACATTTAAAATGTAACCAAAGACCTTGACCCCAATTATCATATCAATATTATTTTAGCTAGTGATGTTCCACATGCAAATCAATATTTTCAGTGTTTTTTGTCTCAAAAGGCCATTATAGGTCAAAAATGATGTGACACTCGCTGTCAGACTGTGTGTCCCTCTAGAACTCAGTGTGCTTTGTCTGCATGATGCCACTGCTGTGGAATAGTTTGAATTTTTACATGTAGAATCTTGCAAAATTGCTGAGTCCTACATCACATTACACTGTCACTGCCTGTATGATCTACAATAGTCCAATTGTTACCTCGGGTACAAATCCCATCTCCACGTTTAATATTTCCTGAGAGCCTGGCATGTAAAACACACCTGCACGGCAACCTGATTTGTGGAATTGACTGGCTTTTTACATGCCAGGTAACCCAAGCTGAAATGGACTCTAACAGCTTTAGACATGTAATATTTTTCACTGGGGTGAAATGCTCTCCAAAACTTTTTCCAATGTTTTAGGTATCGGGATATCTTGCAGACACAGTGGGCATCACGTTTTCAATTTCAGGCCTTTCTATTTTTTGTAGATTTACTTGCTGTAAACGACATTAGGAAATCCCACCCTCAGCTTCTTTCCATGCTTCTTTGTTTTCTTCTACCATGAAGCAAAGCAGTAATACAATACATGCTTATAAGTACAAATTGTCTATTTTTTTACATCACTGTATCATACTTCACAATCATATTTTATAATTTTATCAAAAAGGATTTTGGTTTTACTAGGAAGAGATTTTATTTTCCTATTCCTGACATCCATTCCAGTCCTGTGAGAATGCTGCAGAGATGGGACAGAGCTGAATAGGTGAAGATTAATTTAAATCACAGTGACCAGATCATTGAAAAAAATATATATTTTGCCCTCTTTTGTGCTAGGAGCTTACTATTGAAAGCCTTTGCTCGTGTGTGGGTCAGGAAAATCAGAATTTGTATTAAAATTATACCACTTCTTTCTTTGAGCAAAATATCACATTTGAAGTGGATACAATAGATACTTTGTTGCTTTTTTATACTGGCTGGTATTATAATGATTTAAGAGTAATTATAACCTAACTGAAGGTGTATTTGTAACATTTATACCATTCACATTCCTCAAATTTACAGATGCTTATGTCCTCTTAAGTCACTGTTCACTGCACTATATTGCAAAATGAGGGAGACTGTGATTCCAATATCTCTACTTAGGGATTCAGCTAAAATAATTTGGATGAGAAATCATTTTTGTAAATAACATTCAAACAATACCACACACATATCTAGCTATATAAATATAACTTAATGTCTGTATTTGACATTTCTGTCATTAAATTTTAATAGGCCACAGTAGTGCCTTAGATTAGTATCCAGTGGGGAATCAGAAATCTCATCATTACACTTACATTCTGAATAGTCAACCTCCTCCTTTCATGCCGTGGGAAAAGCATTTCCAAGCCTTCCTCTCAACTTCGTGACCTCTGACACTCTGTCATCTATCTGTGATAGGTACTGCCGAGAGTTATACATTTTCTCTACCTGGAACAAGTCTACAACTGTACTGTGAGCTTGGTCAGCTTGCCTAGTCTATTAATGTTCAAAAACATTCCACAACACAGATGGAAAATATAGAAGCTATCCTCTCTTCCTTTCTCCTCAAGAGATATTGACAATTAGTATTTTTATTGATATTTCTTTCTTAAGTGTTTTTTCAAAAATTTATATGAATAATTTTTTTATTCTGACAGAAAATCACAGAGCTACAAGTTTCATGGCAAAAGCAAAATTTGATGGTAGCATTCAATGGCATGCAGGGCTGCCATGATGCTTCTACACCCAGTGTTGTAGGAGATGCTTTAGGAGCACCATCACAGAGAGCTGGCTCATCTTTCTGCACATTTTAGCTAATAGCCCTAGGTTTGTGCTCATTCTGATTCGTTTCACTGGTCTAAGTAGCATTTTAATTAAACAGTGCTCTGAGGCTGCATATTAAATAAAAAATGAAATTACGGCTTATTCCTAAGTAGGATTCAGCTCCTCTATTATAATAAACAAAGGTCAATTTTAAATTTCATTTTTCCAAGTCCTTACTGTATTGATGTTAAATATTTAGTTATTCTTAGAGATTTTAAACAGTAGAATTTTCTTGTACATATCCAATTAATTAAAATTTTTAAAAACCACTCCTTGAGAAAAAAAGGATATCCAGTGTATGAATTCATCTCAAAATACCCAATTGACAAATGTGTTGCAGACTTACTGCATTAGGATTATTTAAATCAATCATAATGAATTATACCTATGAAATGTAACAGCCTGACATTCCAGGCTCTTCGAAAATTACCTGAGGGTTTGAGTAGAGTAAAATATACATGTACTTCTCCTAGTAGCACATATCATAAATTATAATGAATTAATAATTAGTAAAACTATTTGTTTAAAGGCCGGATCTGCCTGAAACCATCAGCTCATGTTTGTTGAAACTTAGTCCTGTCCCTCAGAGCCTAGCCCACTGTCTCCCTCAGAGCAGATGATCAATAAATATTTCTGGAATGAAAAAAGTGCTCACAAAATATATTACATTATGAGAGATACATTAAGTAATGTCATCAGTGATGAACTGCAAATTTCACTTAGACTGTTATATCCAGATCTCAGCAAGCACACCTTGAACTGCAAAACTATAGAATATCCTATTGAAAACCAATCATTTCAGGGGCGCGAAAAGAAAATGACAATCACAACAACCACCAAAACCATAGCAAAATGTGACTATTTCCTTTAGCTCTTTCTCCTAAATCTTTAAAATCTTCATTGATAAGGCGAAGTGGAGAATTAAAGCAAAATTTTTATTTTATTTTCTTTCTTATAACCTATCCAGTTCTTCATCTAGACTTCTTGGAAATGGTGGCTAAACAATTCTTAAAGCTTCCAGTTTTATCAGAATTCACATTGAGTCAGTAATTAAAGTACAGATACAGTTCCAATATGAAAAAGCATATTATGAGCTATTTAGCTCCCAGTCCTTGCACCCGTTTAACTTCCCCAGTTGGAGCTGCGTAGTCCACTTACAACTCATAGAATAGACTTAGCCTCCTTGTAGGGGAAAATATGACAATCTGAGGAAGAAGAAGGCTTTCAATCTCCATCCTCCTACTCTGGACCTGACCTTTTCCCCAGGCTTTCCTTCTTATAAGCCTATAAGCCAAATTTCACCTACAGCTTTATCTCTGAATGTGACCTTACATCCTGAAGCTGAACTGCATTTCTGATCTCACAAAGGCAACAAAACTCTGAGAGACCCTCCTTGAAGAAATACCTATTTTCAGCTTTTAGGCTTTTGTCAGTGTCCTGCTGCAGTGTCTTTATTCCTTACATTCTCTTGACCGAGACAAACGCCCAGTGTCTACACTACTTCTGAGATTCTGTTATGATTACCTAGAATGGCAGATTCCCAGAATGAATGGAATTCACCTCTGCAGATTCCATAACACTCCAAGGTTCTTTTCACAGAAGCCTCAGATATCAGCTTTCTAGGGTCACTGTTAGCTTAAGAACAAGTATCAGTTGGGGAGAGTTCCATTGATCCTTTCCTCTCAGAGACCTGTGACTTCCTCTCTGAATTATTAAATTCTAGTCTGACCTTAAGTCTGAATCACTAAAATTAATGTTGGCTCCACCCCATACTCTTGAAACTTCGTTTTTGTAGCTTTCTGTTTATGAAGATCCTAAACTCCAGACCCTCAGAGTTTCCCAGTGTAGAAGACATAAGATACAAATGTAAATTAACTCCAAGCTCCAGAAACCAGTATCCCAATGCTCACTGTCAGGAAAGCATATTAACTGTGCAGCATAATATAGTTATTCCCTTTTTGAACCTCAGTGATATTTTTTCAATGCTTTTACTTTCTGAGTCTTTGTACAATAAAATCCTAGTCCCAGAATCTATCGTTTCTCCAATATTTGATTTTTTTTCCCCTAGTGCTTAGCAATTTTATATACAGTTAGGCTCATTTGTTCTTGTTTGTATTCAATCTTAGGGGTTTTTTTACCATCCTTTTTTATTTAATTCTATTTTTGTGAACAAAAGAACATTGACATGGTTTATAGAAAGATATTCTCAAAGAATTCTCATTTCCTTTCTTATCTCTTTGACTTAACTGTTTATGCCCACCTCTTATAGTTAAGTAGTTTCTTTAGTTTCTGGCTCTCCTTCTGTACATTTCTTCATTAATAAGCATGAGTGTTTTTATTTAGCAATATATCCCACAAATCACTTTATATCTGATGACAGAGATTTTCTTTATAAGTTTCGCAGCAATTTAGTACTGGACCGTGTGTACATAGCGTGTACACATAACCAGTCATCTGTGGTTGAATGTTTAGGTTGTTTCCATGGTTTGCTATTAAAATAATACTGCAGTGAATAACCTTGTACATTTGCCTTTTTATATTGTTGAAAATGAAACTTTACAGTAATTTCTCAGAGGAGATAATTTCTCAGAGGAGATTATAAAAAGATGAAGTATGTCTGGTTGTGTTACTTATTGACAAGTACCCCTCAATATGAGTCGTATCATGTTGCCCATCCATCAGCATTGTAGGATCAGGGACAGTTACCACACAATCTTGCCCAAAGAGTGTGTTTTCAAGCTTTTGTATTTTTTCCAATGTGATAGATAAGGGTGAAATGATATCTCAATGCAGTTTTAATTTGCATTTCTCTTACAATAAAGGAAGTTGTACATCTTTTCACATTTAAAGAATATTTGTGTATTCTTATTGTAAACATTCTATTTCTGGCTCTTGCATCTTTTTCTACCAAGTTTTTAGTCTTTATTTCTTCACTTTTTAAAAGTTTCTTATGAAGGAAATTAGTTTTTATGACTAATATGTTGTAAATATTTGCTCTGTCATTTATCTTTTAACATTGATTATGATGTTTTGAACTGTTAGAGATTCTTTTTCTTTCTTTTTTTTTTTTTGAACTGTTAGAGATTTTTTTTTTTTTTTTGTCAGGTTTGAGTCAGAATACCAAACCTTTCCCCATACCCAGTTTATAAAGAAATTTATCCCTAGGACTTATAGTGTTACATTTGTTTCTTTTCCATTTAGAATTTACTATGGTAAATTGACTAAAAACCTGTCTATTGAAGCTTTCTGTCTCCACTGAGGCCAATTTTCATAAATTATATTTTCCTGAGAAATTATTCACTTCATGTAGAGTTTTAATTTTGTTAGCATAGGTTTATACAGAGTATTTTTTAATTAAAATTTTGGGGGGACAATAGTTAATAAAATTATATAGGTTTCAAGTATACAATTCAATAATACATCATATGTACATTGCATTGTGAGTTCACCACCCAAAGTTAAATTTATTTGTCACCGTACATTTGATCCCCTTTACTCTATCTACCTCTCCTCTCTGTCCTTTCCCTCTGGTAACCACTAAACTGTTGTCTGTGTCTGTAAGTTTCTGTTTGTTTGTCTTGTTCATTTGTTGCTTTCAGTTTTATATCCCCCATATATGAGTGAAATCATGTGATTCTCAACTTTTACTATCTGACTTATTTCACTTAGCATGATTATCTCAAGATCCATCCATGTTGTTGTAAATGGCAGTAGACTAGACTGCTATCTGTCACCATACATTAGGATTAACTTGAAATTGATCAAGGACCTAAATATAAGACCTGAAACAATAAATTGAATAAAAGAAAACATAGGTACTAAACTCATGGACATTGGTTTTAGAGAGGACTTTATGAATTTGACCTCAAAGGCAAGAGAAGTAAAAGCAAAAATAAATGAATGGGCCTACATCAAACTAAAAAGCTTCTGCACAGCAAAAGCAACCAGAGTATTCTATTATCTTTACGATTGCTTCCTTTTTGTCATTTCTTACTTTATTATATGTAACATCTCTTTTAATCTTAAATTGGTGTTTATTTTGCTGATTTTTAAAAAGGAGCAACATTTAGTGTTATTATGTCTCCATTTTTCTACAATATGATTCTGTGCTTTTATTGTGTGTGTGTGTGCGTGCGTGCGTGCGTGCATGTTTTCTGGAAGTATTCCTTTGTTTTTCTTTTTCTACTGCTTTGAATTGGGAATGCACTTTGCTATTTTCCATATGTATATATGCTATAAAATTTCCTCTGAGCACTGTTTTAATTGTGTCCTACAGATTTTGCTCTTTAGTGTTTTCACTCATTACTTTTAGAAATTCTGCAATTTCAGTTTACATTTCCTCTTTGACACAAGAGTTGTTTATTCAGTTTTGAATTTCTAGATAAAAGTTCCTTTGATTATGACTTTGTTATTAATGTCTAGATTTTATTGCATTATGGTCAGAGATTATTGTTTGTATTATTTCAGCTTTGTAGAATTTTATTAAGACATTTTTATAATCTAATATATAAACAATTTGGGTGAACGTTCCACGTGTACTTCAGAAGAATATATATTCTCTATTTCTGGAGTATAAAATTCAAAAAGGAGATGTAGGTAGGGGAAAGAACCAAAAGATTTGTCCAATTAATTATGCTATATTTAGTTCTTCTACATCTGTAATTTTGTCAACATAACCTATATTAGAGAGCAGTCTTAAATGTCTGTTATTAGTGTATCTCTATTTATCCTTGCAAGTCCTGTAGTTACTATTTTGTGAAGGTGGTTTATATTATTTGATATACAAATATTGTTGAATTATATCTCCATTATCAATTGTGACCTTTATTGTGACAAAGTACTGTTCATTGTCCTGGTTAATGCTTTTGAACTGAATTCTGAAGTTTAATAGCAGGACTCTAACCCCTGCTTTCTTATTTTTTCTATTTGTTAGGTATATCTTTACCCAGTCCTTTATTTTTATTTTTTTCTGAATCACTTTGTTTAAAGATGTCACTTCTTTACAGCATGGATTTGGTTCTTTTCTATGAGCTAAGTAAAAACTATTAACTAGCGAAGTAAATTCATTTCTATGGTTTTTTTAACTCTGTCATATTATCATATGTTGTATTTATTAGCCATGTCACGTTATATTGAATGTGTTTCTTTCTGTAGTCTGTTCTCTTTGGGATTTTTGTTTATTTGTTTGTTTGTATTTAGAGCTATTTACATTTATGTTCTAATGTTTTTATTTATACTGATAACTTTTATAAGGCTCATATTTATTTGTTAGCTTTAAATGATATTCTGTGGCTCCTACCTATTACCTCTGCAACAATCAATGAGATCATTGTTCATTCTCCTCTTTTATCCCTCTCCTCTTTTTTAATAGTATTATTTCAATAGCATCTAAACATATAATATTTTCATATTATTCTCACGTTTGTTCCCACCTTTGTTCTACACTTTGTTCTACACTAGATCTAAAATTAAATGTGTTTAATAATTACTATTAGTCCTTCCTTCCAGTCATCTCTTGAATTAGGTTGGTTTAATTTAGTGGGTACCTCAGGAAGTATTCTTAGATACATTATTCCCCTAGTTCTTGCATATTTTAAACTCTGGGATGTGTGTGTGTGTGTGTGTGTGTGTGTGTGTGTGTGTGTGTGTGTGTGTGTGTGTAAATGTTGATACTGAAAGATAGATCGACTGGTTATAACATCCTTGGATAAGTCTTTCTTTGAGATTCTTTATATTTCTGCTTCACTGTTGTCTCGCTGTGTATATCCTGAGATGTGATAACAATTTGATTGTAAAAAAACTTATCTTTTAGCCAGTTTTTTCTCTACCTTATAAGTCTAATGGCTAATTGGTATATATCTTAGAATTGACTATTTTGAGATAATATTCCAAGTGCATGGGAAGCCCTCTTAGTATATAGATATAGTTATTTTATTTCTGCATTTTTTTGGATTATAGTTTTAAGTATTCTATTATTTTCTTCATGTATTCCAACTATACATATACTGGATTATCTTTGCCCATCTTTTATATTAATGACTTCTTTCTGATTCTTTTTACCTGTCTTATTTCACTTTGTTCTGTTGGCTATTGCCATGTATTTTCTCAATGGTCTTTATTGTATTTCTAATTGAATCCATTCCATGGCCTGTACAAGACACTGCTTCGCTGAAATTGAAAAAAACCTAACTCCATATTTTGAACCCATGTTATTGAATCTGTCTTCTAGGATTTAAGATGCAATAACACTTGAACATGAATGTGGTATTTATCTAGTTTTTCTAGTGAGCAGAAAGATAGACAACAGGAAAAAATGGTAAAATTGCAAATATTAAAGCCACTTTCTTAAAAAATCTATCAAAAATCAACATAAAATGAAAGAATATAAATCCAAAACTTTTGCATTCTCATTTTGTTTAAAAGATTAACACTATCCAAATGAATTCAATCTTATGTGTATCTAATTGAATATTAACAAAGTGTAAGTAGAAGTCATCTAATTGATAGAATTGGTAAAATATTTTTTTCAAGGTTTTCATTTTGAAATTATTTTAGATTTCAAGAAAGTTGCAAAAATAGTACAAAGTGTTTTCACATACATTTCACCTAGCTTCCCCTAATATTAACATCTTTTATCAATATAATTATTGAAACCAGGAAATTAATATTCATGTAGACTATTAACTAATCTACAAACCTTATTTGAATTTTGTCAATTGTCTCACTAATGTTTCATTTCTGGTCCAAGATCCAAACCAGAATTCTACAGTGCATTTAGTCTTCCTGTTTCCATAGTCTCCTCCATTCTGTGGCAGTACCTCAGTCTTTCTAGTTCATGACTTTGACACTTTTGAAGAGTACTGGCCAGTTATTTTATAGAATGTCCCTCCATTTGAGCTTGCCAGATGTGGCTCAGTATTTACCTAAGGGGTACAACCCCCAGCCATCCATAATTATTCTATGGGTTTGTTCTTAGTCTTAGGGAAGCAATTACATTGATCTGCCAGGCCAAGTTACTTGGATCTATTTTGAAGAAAATGAAGTGGATTCATGAATAATTTTTTTTGGGGGGGGGGGGGCGGGATACAGAGATCAAAGTAGTAATAGCAATGCTTGAGATAAAAAGTAACATAGAGTCATTTAGGTAGCCATTTCAGGACATATGCAAGATGAACAAGCAAAGGTAGCCAGTCCACAGAAGAAGAGAAAGAAGGAGATGTATACAGTGAAATGGAATTGAGAGAAAGAAACATGCAGAGCCACAGAGATAAAGGACATAGTTTAAAAGACAAAATAAGACAGACCAAAAGGGATCCTTCTAAGATATTCTGAGGTAGTATATCCTAAGTTCTTTACAGTTTTCCAGTATTTGGGTTCCATTTTCATAAGAAATATTATCCCTGTATTCTACAAGTTTCCCATTTGCAACCTGTGAGTTAGCATAAAGGAGTCTCAATTTTCTGCAATGAAAATGGACCTAACAAACAAACAAATAAATAAAATTTGGAAAGAGCAAGTAAGTAAAAATATAGTATGGTGGTTGTGGCAAATCCAGGCAGAATTGGATGCCTATTTAATCTTTTGTTTCTATTGCAGTTTTACAAAGCTTATATGACTGACTACAAATTAATCTAGACATTCATACAGATTTTTACAGAGGGGATCACTGTAGGAATACCTAATCGCTGAATTTGCTCCACAGTTCCATGGCCTGAAGAAAATCTCAATTAAAACAGTTCTTAATGCAACATTAACCTTGTTGATCTCAAGTGTTTGTTTTTCCCTGTTGCATAGTATATGTTATTCTTTTATCAGTGTGACCTTAATCATCAGTAAATTTGTCAGGTATTGTTGAATAAAGTATTCTAAATAACCCAGGACCCAAGAGCTCCAAGCTACATACTTGTCTGATTAAGCAAATAATATAATATTTGAAATTCTTTTTGTTAGCTTTACTTTAAAAGGAAGTAATTGGTTTTTAAAAACTAATTCAAGTCCAAATAGCTCACTTTTCACAGTGAATGATGATTTTTCACTTTCTTAACTTTTCATCATCTAAATGTATACTCTAGTTTATAATCTTAAGAAGTTTATTTCATGACTTGTCTTTTTAATGAATTAAGAAAAACTTGTGGTTTTTCTAGCCTAGCATTCTAGCCTAGACCTTTGTTGGCTACTCAAGAAAAGTGTCATTAAGGGGAATACACACAAACACCCATGCACATACATGCTCATGCATATACACACATATACAAACACACATACACATTCATATATATATGCATATACATATATATGAATACACATACATATATAATGAATAAACACACATATCTTTTTAAATATTAGTGTAGATTTTTATACCCATTCTGCCATATTTACAAATGAAGTGATATATTATCTGTTACTGGTTTCTTGTAACATTCACTCATCAATCCCTTGAAAATATTTAAAATGAAATGAATGGCAGCTCTTTATAACAGAAGGTTAGAGCTATAATGTATCTCTTTATCTCAAAGTGTGAGTTAAGGGCCACTAATAGCGTATCTTAAAGTACAAGCGTTTATAACATATAATTTTATTTTGGCATGAATTAATAGTTTATTTTGGAAATATGAAATCAGAAGGTAAACAAACACAAAATATTAATATCTTATGGAAGAAAATCAGATTCCCCCTAAATTCTGATGAATACTTTTTAATAGCAAGGAGAAAGGAAAATAAGTAAATATTCCAAGAACGTTTGGTGCTGTAAATCTGCAAAGAAAAAGAATCAATGAAGTTTGTATTTCTGGGCTACATTGCTTAGAATTAGTTATTTACTCAAAAAAGAACTAAAGATAAGAAGCAAATGAAAGAATAGTTTACATTATAAAAGATAATTTTAAAAATTTGGCAATGAAAGAGTTCCAGTCAAAATGATGGAGTAGGTAAATGCTGTGCTTGCTTCCTCCCATGAACCACATTAAAATTACAACTAAATTATAGAACATTCAACCTGAAGAACCATCTGAAGACTAGCTAAAGAGAACTCCTATAACTAAGGATATAAAAAAGAGGCCACATGGAGACTAGTAAAAGGGATAGAGATGATAAATGGGCTGGCCCCACACCCATGTATGGCAATTGATCACTGGAAAAGATATCTCAGCTGCAGAGGTCTCCCCTCCATCCCGAAGAGAAGCAAAGGGAGCCAGCCTCACACTGAGTTTCCCAGCCCAGGCTTACAGTGCCAGAAAGAGGAGTGCCCACAAAATGTGGCTATAGAAATCAGTGGGGATTATGGCCATCTGGGTGAAACAGAAGACAGCTGGAAACTCAGATATCCCCTTAAAGGGCCAGTGCACAGACTTACACACAGGTACTCACCCTGGACTCTGGTGGAGGGACAAAAGCTCAGAAGGTCCCAAAGACATACAAGGAAAGACTAAGTTGTATGGCTTCAGGGTGAGGCCTACAGAGACAGCCACCATTATTTCTTTGTTGAGCCCTCCTCTTGTGCAGCCTACAGGCAGTCACCATCTTGCCTGTGTTGAGCCCTCCCCCTACACAGCCAAATCTGAATCTGCATTGGCCTGGTTATATTTGCTCACTCCACCCTGGTAACTCCCTGAGACCCCGCTCCACCCAACTTGCTCACGCTGGAGGCATCAAATGAAAGAACAGAAGAAAACTTCAGAAAAATAACTAAGTGAAATGGAGGCAGATAGAGAGTTTGAAACACTGGTTATAAGAATGTTCAACGAACTGAGGGAAAGAATAGATGATCTCAGTGAGAACTTCAACAAAATGATAGTACACATAAAAAAGGGCATAGAAACCATAAAAAGAACCAATCAGAAATGAAGTAATAAATGAGGTAAAGAATACAAGAGAAGGTATCGATACTAGATTAGATGAAACAGAGGATCAACTCAGCAATTTGGAGCACAAGGTAGCATAAAACACCCAACTGGAACAGCAACAGGAAAAAAAAAATCAAAAAAAGTGAGGATAGTTTAAGGGACATCTGGGACAACATCAAGCGTACCAAAATTCACATCACAGGAATACCTGAAGGCAAAGAGAGAGAGCAAGGGATTGAGAACCTATTTGAAGAAATAATGACTGAAAACTTTCTTCATCGGGTAAAGGAAATAGACATACAAGTCCAGGAAGCTCAGAGAGTCCTAAACAAGATGAACCAAAACTGGCATACACCAAAACACATCATAATTAAAACGACAAAAATTGAAGACAAAGAGAAAATCCCAAAAGTATCAAGAGAAAAGCAATTAGTTACCTACAAGGGAGTTCCCATAAGACTTTCAGGTGATATCACAACAGAAACTTTGCAGGCCAGAAGGGATTGGCAAGAAATATTCAGTGATGGAAAGCAAAGACCTACAACCAAGATAACTTTACCCAGTTAGGCCATCATTTAGAATCAAAGGACAGGTAAAGAGTTTCCCAGACAAGAAAAAGCTAAAGGAGTTCATCAACGCCAAACCAGTATTATAAGAGATGTTAAAGAGATTTCTTTAAGAAAAAGAAAGAAAAGATAAAAAGTATGAATAATAAAATGGCAATAACTACATATTTATCAAGAATTACTTTAAATGTAAATGAATTAAATGTTCTAATCAAAAGATAGGGTAGCTGAATGGATAAGAAAACAAGACCTTTACATACACTGCCTACAAGAGACCCATTTGACATCAAAAGATACACAGACTGAAAGTAAAGGGATGGAAAAAAATATTTCGTGAAAGTGGAAATGAGGGGAAAAAAGCTGAGGTAGCAATACATATACAAGACAAAATAGACTTTAAAACTAAGCCTATAACAAGAGACAAAGAAGAACCCAGTAATTCTACTTCTGGGTATTTATCTGAAGAAACCCAAAACACTACTTTGAAAAGATATATGCACCTCTATGTTCATTGCAGCATTATTTACAATAGCCAAGATATGGAAGCAACCTAGTGTCCATCAATAGACAAATAGATAAAGAAGGAGTGGTACTTATATAGAGTGGAATATTACTAGACCATAAAAAAGAATGAAATCTTACCATTGGTGACAGTATGAATGGACCTAGATGGTATTACACTAAGTGAAATAAGTCAGACAGAGACACAAATACCATGTGATTTTACTTACATGTAGACTTTAAAAATAAATAAATAAACAAACAAAACAGAAACAAAGTCAGAGATACAGAGAACAATTTTATGTAACCAGATGGGGGTGCGGTTGGAGGGACAAGTGAAGTGGGGAAAGGGATTAAGAAGTAAAAATTGGTAGTTACAACATAGTCAAGGGGATGTAGAGTATAGCATAGGGAATATGGTCAACAATATTATAATAACTGTGTATGGTGTCAGGCGAGTACTAGATTTATCAAGATGATCACTTCATAAGTTATATAAGTGACAAATCACTTATATACCTGAAATTAAAATAATATTGCTTGTCAACTAATTGAAAAAAATTATTTTAAAAATTTGACAATGAAATGCTTTCATGTAACAAGGCCATTAAGACAGTATCCATAAAATTACCCATGTTAGGTTTTTATTCCATGTTATCAAATATGATTATAATAAACATATTATAAATATGAATCCATGTAGTCAGCCATATTAATAATAAATATTTATAATATTGATTGCAGTCCTGCGTATATTCTTTTACTTTAGTAAAAGACACCTTACTGCTTGTGAAAGGCTCCCAATAGATGTTTGTCAAATGGATTCTTCTTTTTACTAGCCAAATTCTCCATTAGCTTGAAGGATTTGGAGAAAATCATCTGGATAATTATTCTCCTTAGTCTAAATTAAGTGTTGTTTATTCTGTGTGAAACACATTGTCTAAATTGATATCTAAATTGTTTAAAATTGCTGGAACAAGAGAGATTTTAAATCCTGAGTTGCTGTTAGGATAAAATGTGTTAGTACATGTAATCCATTAGAACCTGAATCATAATAAATACCCAGTAAAAGCTTGTCCTCATTATCATTTTGGAAGAAAATTTTCTTAAAGGTAAATTGTCAATTCTCTATAAACTGGTGTTATAAATTTATTAAGATACAACTAATCTAAGAATTATTAAACAAAGTCATAACCTATACTTTACATTAAAAAACAAAACACTAAAAAGAAAAATTTCAGTGTTTAAGCTAAGCTCCAATGATAGAAGCCATAAAGGAAAACAGTGAGAAATTTACCAAATAAAAATTAAAACTTCTATGTATTAAAAAATGTTCAACAAAGTTTAAATCTAAACAACTCTTAATGTATATGCAACATATGTGATAAAGAATTAATATCTTTAATTAGTAATGGACTCTTATGAATTAATAAAAAATTTTAAGAAATGCACACAAGAAAAAAATAGTTGTCCAAAGATGGACAAATGAAAAATGTTCAAACTAAAAAAAATTCCAAGAAAAGTAAATTAAAACAGTTATGAGCTGCCATTTTAAAATCAATTAGGTTGATTTTCAAAATAATGATATACAGTACTTTGTCTGCATATTCAAAATTCAAAAGCTCTAAAATTGCCTTTTCTAACTCATTTGGCAGCAAAACATACCCTGGTCTGGACATACTGGCAGCAAACCAGTGCTAACTGATGTGAAGTAGTCCTTATTTATGCCTCTTAGTGTGAATCCTATAATTTTGGCTGCATAAATTCTCATGTGTTTGATTATAAAGTGCCTCTCAGACTCTGCTTGGAGTGTTATGGATAGAAAGCATTTATATCATGTTAACTTTCTAAAATCAAAAAAATTCAACCTGAAGGAAACTGGACTTTGGGTAGTAAACACACAATAGAATATATAGATGTTAAATTATAATGTACACCTGAAAATTATATAATTGTATTAACCAATGTTACCCCAATAAACAATTAAAAAAATAAAATAAATAAAAATAAAATCAAAAAAATTCAGAATTCTAAAGCCTATCTTCCCCTAAAAGTTTTGGTTGGGGAATTGTGGAGCTGTGGTAATCTGGCTATATATCAAAGCCACAAAAGAGTGTATGCCATTTTAATACAAAATTCCAACTCTAGGAATTTATCATTACTAAATATTCACCAAAATGTTAACAGTGGCTATCTCTTAATGGCAAGATTGTAAGTAATTTTAATTATTTCTATAACTGTTCTTCATTTACAGTGAACATGTATTACTACTATAATAATAAACTTTTAAATTTCATTTAAATGTGTTATTTAAACATGTCGAAATGTCCCAGATTTCAAATTCTGTATACATACAGTGAATATCTGTCCAGAAAAAAATCATATTCTTTATATTTATAGGAGTTAATAATTATAAAGGTTCAATGTGTCATGAAGCAAAGTGTGGTTTTCAAACAGCCTGTTTTGCCAATAGTAGCATTTATAATGTCGATATTTTAAAAGTGTGCATATTAAAACTTACCATGGAGAACTGGAAGTATGAACCATATTGGTAAGGAAAGTGTGTCTAGAATTTTAGACTTTATAGTAAATATGCCCAAAAGTATATTGGCAGCATTCAAAATCTGACCCATGTGGAGAGAACAGCAAGCTAACCATCTCGAATAGTGGGATGTCAGTTGAGAATTTATAATGTCTTTGTTGTAGTTATAAGAAAAAATTCGCTGTCCTCAGAAATATATTTTGAAAATATGATCTTTATCCTGAAATGCCCCTTTTAACAATACAAATAAATAAGAAAGCTGTATGCTTTTTCAGGCAAGTGGTTTGCCTCTTTGAGTGGTGATAACATGATGACATGCCGTCCTACCGCTTGGAGTGGCTATAAACAGTTAGACCCAGCAGTCTATCTGCAGAAAAGAGGGCTCTGTGTTTTAACTGCCAATTTTCAAGTCAGTGCTTCTAATAGTTCCTATAAAATGTGTTTGAAATTTGATGCTGAGTCTGAATGCTTGATTTCACTTTGGTAGACTATTTCTGCAGTCCATGAACAATTAAATTATATTACTTTTTATTAGAAGTTGTGATATCTGTTACTTATTTACTGAAAGAAATAACTTTTTATTTTTCAGAGCTTCCATATGGCTGGGAAAAAATCGATGATCCTATATATGGCACTTATTATGTTGAGTAAGTCTCTAAGTGTGATATTAACTTGTTATTAATACGATGTGAAATTGTGTTAGTATTTCCTTCATTGAGCATGTGTGGCTAACACTTCCTTTGCTTCCCTTTCATCTTACTTTGAAGTGTCCACAAAGACTCTAGCAGCACTAGTTAGCTGTTTCTTGCCTCTTCCAGCTGGCTAATTTGTCATTCCTTTCCTTTTACTCAAAATTCTAAAACACCAATTGGAAAAGTATGTTTCACATTGTCCTCTAAATGAGTGATAATTAAACATATCAAAGTAAATGCCCTTCATTTTGCAATCAAAATGTTGGAAGCTGACTCGGGGTGCAAAAGAGATGTTCTGTTAAACCAGATTTTGAAGTCAATTCAATGAAGCAGCCATATTTTCCAGCTGAAGGATGAAATAAAATTTAGATATTTTTTCTTTTTTAAGATCCCATTTCAAATCAATAGTATTCTTTCTCTAGGTTGAATTTTATGTTTTCTACTGAATGTTGCATTGCCTTAATGTATCTTAGCATAATATGAGTTATCCTATGTACACTTTTATTCAAAATAAAGCCCCTATTAAAGACTAAATTACATACACATCTTCTCCTTAGGAAAATCAAATAATTCTTTTCAAAAGTTCAATATGTGAGTTATTGTTCCAGATTTCCTTTTCTGATAGACAATT
Source organism: Pteropus alecto (assembly GCF_000325575.1). Lineage (NCBI taxonomy): Eukaryota > Metazoa > Chordata > Mammalia > Chiroptera > Pteropodidae > Pteropus > Pteropus alecto. Next base: position 10,735,710 of record NW_006494610.1, read on the forward strand.
TTTTATTATCTATTGTGTAGTGAATTTTATGTTATTTGGGTGACTAACAAAGCCTACATTTTCCTTATGGGATGTCATTTTCATTTAGAAAAGCCCCAGTTTTGGCACCATGGTAAGTCATTTCCAGTCAAAGTGCCTTTGCCAAATGCAATCTTCTGACATGGTATCTAATGCTTTAATGTCTTGTGGACACTCAGTAGATACAAAAAGTAAGATAGATACATGGAGGTACCTCTAATTGCAAAAATAAAGGAAAATCATTTCTAAACAGTTACAAGGCTCTCGAGTCCTACTATATTGCTAATCAATTAAAATTCACAAATGTTTTAATGGTAATGTAGCTGTAGATTCTGGATAAATTTATCAACATTAAATGTTTCCAATAAATACTAGCTTGTCTTAATGCACTGAATCAGACTATCCTGTGCCAAAGTTTATTATGTCTGAAACCCAAGATAATTTCATGAGAGGAAAGAGAACTGAGATATCTGGCATGCCAAATCTTGTCTTTCATACACTTCCTAGCAGAATTCAAAAAATAAGAACCTTTTCCTTAGTCTAGATATTGGCAAACTCCATAAAAAAGCCAGATAGAAAGTATTTTGGCTGGGGATGGGGGAGCATATGACCTCTGTCACAACTATTCAGCTCAGGCATTGTAGCTTAAAAATAATCATAGGTGACATTTAAGTGAATGGACACAGCTATGTCCCAATAAAGCTTTATTTACAAAAAACAGTCAGCTGGCCAAATTTGACCTGCAGAACATAGTTTGCTTTCCCCACCCTGTTCTAATTCTTCACATTGTTCTTCCATGTTCTCAACTTCTGTCAAGCTGACATTCAATGTGGGAAACAATATTGAACTCAAACCTTTCTTCTCTGCTCTATCAGAAAGGTGAGACACCACGTGTCAGAAAGCAATGCTTCCTACTTTCTTGATCATTGAGATGTATATTCAAGTAAAGATAAGCCGCTGGTTTGTAATTAATCATTGAATTGGACATTGACTATAACTCTAAAAGAAAATTGACTTCGTCATCATTATTCTTCAAATGGTTGTCCTTTTATTTGTTTCTGCTTAAATTATACTTCTACATTTCTCCACTTCATTTTTCTTGTATCACCACCATAATAAAAAAATTATTTATACTTTAGTCACTCACATCCTATATTAGATCAGACTGATATATTTAATAGTTTTAAATTTCAAATGATGGTTGAGGTTATAGATACAGGTAAGTCAAATAGTTTAACTTTCTTCAGCTTTACCTGTCGTGGCTTTACCTCATTACATGATACTATATGATACCTAAGGTATACCCATACCAGTAATTAGGTGTATGGGTATATCAGGTCAAGCAGAAAATTGAGATAGATAATTGAAGCCAAAAGATAACTTTAAATAGAAGTAAATCTCAATATTTTTTAAAAACATCTTTTGGAAAAAAATTTATCAAAATAATTAAAATACCTCAATTTATTTTATATAATTCAAACATTACTTGAAACAAGGGATATTTTCCATCACAAAAAAAGACAACTTGTCTGTTTTAATTAGAATATGCCTATTTACATTGTTTTAATTGCTCAAAAAATGTAAATCTCATCTCCATGACACTATTATATCACAAGGTATATGTAATAGTTTTGTTTTTGGAATCTATATGAATACACATGTGAACATAGTAATTATTTATCACTCTCAGTCCATAGAGTATCTTTGTTGGAAAAAAGCAACCTAATTTCTTATAGTTAATAATACAGAAAAACAGTAACTGTCTAGTTTAAGTTGCTGTATCAACTTTTCAGTGTAACATCATAGATATGAAATATAATATGCCTAGATTAAGATAGTTATAATTATAGTGACAATATTAATGCCAATATCTAAAAGAATCACATTTTAATTTTCAATTTTAATATTTAGTTAATGTAACAAACCAAAATGGTCTTTATTATAACTAATCAAGAAAAATGTTGATTCACTAATTTTATTAATGATGCTAGACAATGGGTTCTCTGTAGCTCTATCCTTTTTGATGTATAATTATACACTCATTTATGCAATTGGAGGTGCTGACTACAAAATACAAAAACCGTTCCACCTCCCCACCCAGTTACAAAAAAGCCTATGCAGGGACAATACAAGTCCAGCTTAGCAGTCAATCATTCTCTTCAAATAGACCAACAACTGGGAGCAGAAGTTACAGAGCCGGCTCTCTGTCATCTGCAGGGCATGTCAGGTTAAAATCAGTCTTGTGCCTCTGGCACAGTTGCACAAACACTCATTTTCCTGTCAGCCACAGACAAGCAGACAGGAATTCCAGCAGTCAATAGCAGGAAAGTGTTTATACAACTTGAAACCGAAAAACCTAGATTGAATAGCTTTTGACCACTATTACTGACTTTACCCTTCTGTGCCATAATTCTGTCCTGTGCAAAGTCGGTTTTAAAATTACAGGTTCGATATATTTGAAAGTCAGAAAAATCGTCATCATTATTATCATATCATCAAAATAGTTAACACTTATTGAATAGTTAGTATGTGCCATGAACTCGGCTAGTCTTCAACAGTCTTTACCACATTTATAGTCCTCTTTATAGTAATAGTGAGATACATTGTCTTAAGTTTACAGATGAAGAAACCAGCTGAAGAAGTTAAGGAACTTAACCAGTATCACATAATATAGATAGGAATGGTTATAATTTGCCCCCAGGCGGTCTGACTGCATAGCTCACAGTCCTAACTCTGCTTAAAATGCCTCCCATACATTTAGTATTTTTGATCCATAATGGTCCAAAAGAGTCTCAGACTCATTACTAGAGAAGAATGAGGGGTTACTGGAGAGTCTCCTCTAGTACAGTGTCACAGCAGGATGTCCGACAATGGTTAGTCGTGCTGTTCACAGCCCTGTGAGAGTGACTTCTGACCCAAGCATTCTGAGCCAGCTCCTCTGCTCACTACTTCAGAGGGCCCTGGACAGCATGGCCGCCAGCAGCAAGACTCACAGGACTTGAAATAAGAGAGGTCAGTTTTCTGTGGACCTTAACATAAGGATATTGGCTCTAGTTTGGAGCAGTAGAGGCAGTCACACAGCTCTGTATTTTAGAGAACAGTGAGGGACGATTTAGAGGCATAAGACTGATTCAATCTGACATGCCCTGAGGATGACAGAGAGCCCGCTCTGGAACTTCTGCTCCCAGTTGTTGGTCTACCCAACATCTTCCCAACTTCATCTGTAGACAGGGCAGACGGACCAAATTTCTAGTCTACATAAGAAGTTAGCCCAATTTTCCCTGACAGACACCAAATCCATGATAGTACAGCACTTAACAATGTGTTAAGGAGTCCTGAGTTGCTAACCAGAAATGTAACTGTCACTGCTCATAAAGAAAGGGAAAAATTTTTAATGAAAAAAGTACAAAATGTAGAGTTGAACAGCTGTGACTTTTATACAAATGTGAGGTTTTTTTTCCTCCTCTTTTGTGAAATTATGTCTGCTGGGTACATTTTGGTTTCAATGGCAGCTACACAATTTGCTTAACTAGCTAGTTCAGAAGACACAATTTCCTGGAGGTCTACCCAACATCTTCCCAACTTCATCTGTAGACAGGGCAGACGGACCAAATTTCTAGTCTACATAGCAACAGAGAGAAGTTAGCCCAATTTTCCCTGACAGACACCAAATCCATGATAGTACAGCACTTAACAACGTGTTAAGGAGTCCTGAGTTGCTAACCAGAAATGTAACTGTCACTGCTCATAAAGAAAGGGAAAAATTTTTAATGAAAAAAGTACAAAATGTAGAGTTGAACAGCTGTGACTTTTATACAAATGTGAGGTTTTTTTTCCTCCTCTTTTGTGAAATTATGTCTGCTGGGTACATTTTGGTTTCAATGGCAGCTACACAATTTGCTTAACTAGCTAGTTCAGAAGACACAATTTCCTGGAACAGCTTTCATGCAAAGCTGCCTCCTCTGGCACAGACGGAGAAGCAAACTGTATAACTACAGTTAAAATGATAGTGGAGACTGGCAGATGTGATTTTCATGTGGAAGTTTTACAGGTTTTTCATATGATGTCACACATCTGCTACTATAAAACATTATTTGTGTGCCATTCCAGAAAGTATGAAAAATATTGCAACATATCTTTAATGTAACATTAAATGTAAAAGAGAAATCACATTCATTTCATAGTTAATGGTATTTGTCATGATGTAGCAAGTTGGAAAGTGGTTACACAGGATTTTCATTCAATGTCATACCTTAAGCTTGTTTCTCTCCTTCATGCTGTTGAGTAGTTTTCTAAATTTTCCAAGAAAAAACTTTCTACTTTCATAATCTTTTAAAAGTCACAATGAATGTAACACATTTCCAATTAGAAACAAATGCAAAAGGATAGCCTTTTAAAATCTTGCTTGTTCTTAGAGAATTTTTTCCTATACTGAAAGTTAATTTTTCAAACTTTTGGTTTTTCTCCTTCTATCTTCAAAAACTAGCAAACTCTTTTTTGATGCTATTTAAACAGCTATTTAACACAAATTTGTGTGATGAAGATGCTAAACTGCAGTGGTATTGTTTGCGAAGTTGTTCAGTGGCATTCTTTGTTAAGATGAGCCCTAAATCTTGTAAACAGCATTTGGTCATATAAGTTACCATCGCTTAGTGACCAAGAGTGTGGGCTGCAGTTTCACAGTATGCCACCCCCACAGCTTCTCAGCCATGACATCTTGAACAGACAAGTTACGGAAGAGGAGGAAGAAGACAAGAGAAGGGACACTACTTGACAACTAGTATTCTAAGTGCAATTCATTTAATTCTCACACACAAAAAAAAACTATAAAGTCTGTATTATTTCACAATCTTATAGATAAGGAACTGCGGTGCAGATATTTTTATAAGTACTAAATGATGGAACCAGAATTTGAACCTAGACAGTCTTATTCCAGGTGGTGTTTAGCACTTAAAACAGGTAGATAGTAAGTGCTCAAATAAATGTCAGTTATTTTTATCTCATTTATCCCAATAACATGAATAAGACCTCTCCATAGTTGGTTTTCCAGCTCTTTTATGATTACCATACACCTCAAAATGTGAACAGTTCTAAGAAAAATTATTTGATTTGTAAGAAACAGTTAATTAATCTCATATTTAGAGTGCCACATTGAATAAAGAATAGCGTTTCTTTAGAATTGGTGGCAATTCCATAAGCCCACTGAAAATGATAAAGCAAAGTTTGCCGAGTGTATTGTTTCCACAGTTTCCAAAGGGGGGAGGTTTCCGGGTAACTCCTAAAGAATTTATTTTTGTCATAATTACCTGTAGTACATGTCATCTTATGTAGCTGGGGATTTGTGATGGTAGCAATAAGAATAGTAATGTTTAAGGCACTATTTTAACTTCTAATGTGCTTTCACATCCATCATCTCAAATGGTAATCGCAACATTTACAAATGAGGGAACTGAATCTCTGAGGGTTAAGTGAATTCTCCAAGGACCTACAGGGAGCAAGGCTGAAGCTGTCTGATGCCAGGTACAGCTGTGAAAGATTTTTCGATAGAGTAGCTATGTTTTTATATTAATATAACATGTTTATACTTTACAAAGTATTTTCTCTTATTTGTTAAGCATAAACCAGTTCACTTCACTTCAGTTGAACAAAGGAACAAGTACATCAAAGTAAATATGGGTACTCTAGCTGAACTGCACTCAGTTCTTTATTGCTAAATCATTAGACTTACATCTTTACCTCCTGGCAGCTGACCTAGGCCAATTTCAAATAGTGGCATCACTTCTTTCAGCCTGGAGAAAACAAACAATCAGGCCTCGTAGATGAGGAACTTCCTGGCTCCACACACATGCTCTTTATACTACATTTCTGATAGTTTATCATTGGTAATTCCTACTTACCTCCTCTGTACTACTCACTCATATTATATAAATTTCAGCTGGCTATCAATTTACATTCCTAAAACTCCCATTTAATCACAGATCAGTAGAAAGGCTTATGGCTTCCTTTTATTCTTCATGCCAGCATCCTTCATATTTTTAAGTTATGATCCTTTCAATCAAAATGAAATCTCATGTCCAATCTTCCTTCTCACCACTGCCGTCCAGTCAAGATCTGGATTCCTGGCCGTCATCCACACCTTACCTGAGATTAGAGATAATTTTCCATGCTATGAGATGCTCTACCACTGCTGGTTCATTCTAGTATGGTCAAAAGTTGCTCTGTGTTCTAGTTACCTTCTCCTCCCCTGAATATCTTTTCGACCAAGGGAAAGAAAACCTGACTCTGTAATTAAATACACTTTTATTAGCAACGACTTGATCTCATAAGCTATTGCATTAAACAGATCTTTTGGTTCCAAATAATGTTTTAGGCACCCAGAAGTTTAAATTGGTTTAATTGAAGGTGGACTTTTACAAATAAAAATGAATTATTCACCTTGACCTCAGAGTTACATATAAATTTTTTTTAAAAAAAACTAATTTTTACAACTCTAATAAATCATTTTCTTTGTCTTGAAGTCAGTAATAAAAGAGGAATTATTACTCCAGCATCAACTTTTGTTTGATAATATATTTGTGAAGAAAGATAAATATAATGTAAACACTGAAACACTGACTTTGGTTTATCTTTAAGCATATTTTATGAATTTAACAAATGAAATCGGGCTCTTCTTTAGGCACTTCTGGAGAGGTCAATCACAGACAAACAACACAATAGCACACTGAGTAGACAGAGCAAGAGAACTTAGTGGTAGAGACAGCAATGAGAAGGACACAATCGCTAAGTCCTCATCATCCCAAGGAGAGAAGGCAGGAATCATCACGCCATGCTGTGTGCTCCCAGAGAAGGACCACACTCTCTCCTTTTATTCCATCTGTTTTATACGGTCATACAAACTTGAGATGGCCCTGTGAAGGCAGGGAGGACAGTCTGTACTTGGGGAACTGTTGCTCAAGGTAGTTGCAGATAACATTTTGAGCTGGATGTGAACTGTGTGGGAAGTGTCATTCCTGCACTGAGAGGTGGGGACCCCATTCCATGTAGCTCATCTAGGCAAACAAGAGAAAGCTGCTACCATCTTTCACTAGACAACCCTATTTGCCTCTTGCCAAGACAATATTATACAACAAGTAAATCATTGTTATTATGTGAGATAGTTTCCATATCTTATTAATTCTCTCTCTGGATTAAATATGCCATGCTTCTTGTGGGTGAACTACAGATTGTCTGATGTTACCAATCAGTATCATCGCATACTTTGGAGTATATCTTAGACCGAGACTAACATTAGAACATAAAATGAAAATTTCGTAGTCAAAATTATCCTAACAACCCCTTAAGTACATATAGTGTTAGAGACTAGCAGACTAAAATAACACAGCCATTTATTTTCTTTCAGTGTTAAAAAAAATTCTTTCTGGAATTAAAATAGTTGGCTGGCATTTAGGTCCTTTCAATCTTTAATAACACATAACTAGAATCACGTTTAGCTCAGAGAGATGCTAATATTGTCAGAGGAATGAGGGAACTTAGTCAAACTGAGGAAGCAGCAGATTGGTGTCATTATCTGGGCACCCTACTATTGAATAATAGTTATTAACACAAGTGTTAATAGTTATTAACACTATTGAAATGGTTACCATACTGGGTAAAATGTGATAGAAACCACCCTCACATGTGAACTATAGTTTCATCTCTTTTTCAGTACACAGATAATGTTTTTAAAAATTCATTTTGTGTCACAGACCATGATGTTCATAATAGTTGGTTCTATTTTGCATCTATGATTTTGAATTTACAGGCAAGTATAGAATTACACTCAATCTCCCTGGCTTTTGTCTGTTAAATGAGTGGTTTGGATTAGGTGATTGCTATGGTATCTTCTAGTTTAAGGAATATCCACTGCATCTTGTGTTAATAAGGTTAAATTTGGCCATTTTCTCGTATTAAGCTTCATATTTTCTCATGATGACTACTGATCAAAGAATACTTAAAATCTAAAAGCATTTTTCTTGCAATTTCTAATATTTTGGCTATACGATACCATATATTACCATTCTTTTACTATAGTGATTTTAACATCCCATCATATGCATGATATGGAAAGAAGGCTTTCGAAAGGTGAATTATTATAACAAAATCTCCTTACAAAGCTTTGGAAAAAGTATAAATTCATTTAATATCTACAGACATGAGACTGATGTTAAGATTATCATTAAAAGGGCTGAAAGATAAAGATAAGATTATGAACAAAAAGTCAGGGTAAGAGCTACTATGTTTTCCACCACTATCACAGCTGAAAACATTTGAAGGGAATATTGTTTTCTTTTTTTTTTCTATAATACAAAGCGGCATTGTTAAACATGATTACTAGTGTTTAACAGATGAATTTATATTTAACTAGATGAAGTTATATTACAATAGACTCGGCTAATTGTATACTAAAAATGAATGAATCACAAAAAAAATTCTGTCCATGGCTGAGAAGTTTCACTAGATCTACTACAGGTGAAAGCAAGGCAATTTGCCATGGTAAACCAATAAAATTAGTTTTGCATTAATTTAGTCTAGAAGAAACTCACCATTAGGTTTTGGTTTCTGAAAGCTTATTAAACACCACTGTTGAGTTTGTCATCATGTAAAAAAAGGTCTTAGTTCAAATTTCCACTAAACACAACACTCATGTGTGGAGGTTGATTAAGTCTCCTCATTCTTTACTTACTTTATTTTCTTCAAACTTCACAAGTTTTAAGTGAGCATCAAAAAAATGTGAATGTATTTTCAGATAGATAAAATGATAGGGATGATTATCTTTCTTTTTTCTATAATATTATTTAGTAATTTAGTTTGGAGGATCGACAATATGTAAATGGTTTATAGCTATTAGTTAACCTAGAAAAACAATATTAATAGCTACCATCTATTAAGCACTTGATACATAATAGGCATTTTACATAACTCATTTAATCATCACCACAACGCTTTATATTAGATGCTATTATACCTATTTTACAGACAGAGAAATTTAAACTTAGAGAAGCAAGCCATCAAGTTAGAAGGTGGTAAAAATGGAGTTGCAGCCTAGGATGAGAATTAAGAAAATTAAAGCTGTCCATATTCAAGTTACACTTGACTCTCAGCTTCTAAATATAAAATTAATGTTAAAATCAATTTAAATTTATACAATGCTTTATTTTAAACACTTCCATGTATTTGATCTGTGTGCTCTTCAAAACAGTCCTATTAGGTGAGTAGGACACTTACAGACGAGGCAATAGCAGTTAAGAGATATTAAGGGACTTTCATGTAGGCAGTGAGTAGTAGATTTAATCTTCAAATGTGGGCTAAACCCCAGTGCTGGTTTGGTCTCAAAAATGGGAGAGAATGACAACTCAGACTCACTGTAAATGGTTTTTACTTTGGTGAAACTCAAGAGGTACACATGAGATTGAGGATGCAGAGTACAGGTGGCTCCCCTCACCTCTATTGTTCCTCATGGCCTAATCCACCACTAACAGGTGACTTTTATGTGTCAGAGGTAGAGTTCCCACTAGCACTTAAGGTTCCACCATGTTACCATATAAGGACTTTTTGCTGAGCAGTACCATGTTTTCATTTCTTATTGCATCACTGGCCCTCAGCATGTCCTTTTCAAAGTTTGAGACAAGATACACATAGTTGCGTTATAGACTGCTGCCATTGTCACTCATGTACAACTTTAAACTTATTCATAAATATTAGTGCAGAATCATCTTATTATAATTATCACAATTGCCAGAGACATGACCCATGTTCAGCTTCCAGAGTTGGCAAGGGTAGAATGCAGGCAATTTTGAGTTAGGACAGGCGCTAAGGGAAGCTGAAAGGCAACCATTTGAGGAGACCCTTCCAGCTTGAAACCTATGTTACCCAAAGCGAGGTCTGGCTCCTCATTCATACTCTCATTACTGTTTCACTTCTCACTTTTTACAATATCCAAAACATACCCACACACATAGGTTTTCTTGTGAAACATATTAAATCCCCATTTCTATGTGTATAACCATTGGGTTCTTTAAAAACAATCATTTAATAATCAAAACAATATGCTACATTTACATATTTTTGTCTTCAGAAAATAAGCAGGTAATTTACAATGCTGTAAAAGTTTCTAGTTTCACAATGAACACTGATAAAAAGAAATTGAGAATCACCTGGCTGAAGTATATTGCAGATTACCAAACATATCCTGTGCCTGCATGTACATAAGTAGTATTGCTTGAAAAGTAAGTATATATTTGTGTCAGAACCACATAAATCAGAGTTTTTTAATTTGGCACTACACAGAGCTAGGTTTGGTTCACGCACCTGTCCTTCACTGTGAGATCTGCAGAAAATTGCTTACCCTCTCTGAGGAGCAGATGAATTAAAAGCATGGAACCTGTTTAGCTGAGGGTTTAGCACATTGTATTTGCTCGATGAATATTAGTTCCCATCCCTCTCTACCATCCACCATTCTCCCTTTCTTTCCTTTTTCTACAAGGCTGACACATTCTTCAAGCACTATTTCTTTCCACAAATTGTGATATCTATTATACAGAATTTAAAAATGAACATCAATTAAGTAACTTTAAAACTTTGCAAACTGAGATGTTCTTCTGAAATATCCATCATTAGACCTTTCATTTACTTAATTTAGAAATTTAGAATGAAAAATACAAACTCAGCTAATGTGGGGCCTTAAATTCACAAACTTAAATTCATAAAACATGTGTATTAAGGAAAGAAACAAAAAGCTATGTGAAAACACATCCCCCATTACAGTTACATGACACTATCACCTAATCTGTATAAAGCTTTCCTCTTCCAGTCGTGGCATAATTTTAGACTTAGTGTGTTAATTTTATAAAATTGCAACAATACTTGTTATTAATACAAGCTAATAAAAACAACAGTGAAGAAACTTATTACCACCTTTCTTTGCTCTTGGCTCTGCTGCACCTTTGTAATCTATTTCCACTACTTTTTTTTCCGTGACTTTCTTCCCAGGGTCCTTATCTCCTTAGAATGAGAGCTGCCTGCCGACACTCAGGCCCCATAGTCATGTACTTATTAGTAGTAAGGTATTGAGAGGTTCTGTGCAGATTCCAGATATCCAAGTAGTAAATCCTTTTCTCTTTATGACTCATCTAAAGTATTTTTAAATTTTATTTTGTTCTCTAATTCCTCCTGCATTACTTTTTAGCATGTAGAAGAAATAGCTATATATTTGATTTCCTCCCAGTCTGGGTAGTAATAAAGACACAGTAGTCAAGAATAACACTTTTTTTTTTATCTTTTTCTCATTCTGATTATTGGGTTTGGAAACCTGGATAGTTTGGGTATCAGATAAAATTACAATTATCTTCATGTCCTCCTGACTCAGAATCTGCACCGTCTTACACCCAGTCTTGTCTGTTTCCCCC